>NC_134487.1:61113060-61155560 GCF_040206685.1 Ascaphus truei
CTCAAAAACCCCAAAACAGGAACAGTTCAAAATTCCTGTAAAAATAGCAACAAGCAAAAGTTTGGAGAGCGCAAATCTAAAGTGACTGTTATGCAATCATTTTTATTGATTTGTGTGTGGGGAGGGGGGCGGGGGGGTTGTTTCTATTTAGTGATGCTGACATCTACCATTTTGTTTGTAACTTTAATATTTGGACCATTATTGTGATAATTTATGGAATTCTCATATAATCATTATTGTAGTTTTGTATTATACTTCCATTTTTGCAAGCATTTAAAAGTATTTAATTTTATCCTAAATTATATTACGATACTCCCATTTGCCGTTTGATCTTGACACAGGTCCCAGCGGGAACCGAAACATTGATCCCTCTAATCACCTTTGAACAAAACTCCAAGTGTGTTGGACTTAA
This sequence comes from Ascaphus truei, assembly GCF_040206685.1. Classification (NCBI taxonomy): domain Eukaryota; kingdom Metazoa; phylum Chordata; class Amphibia; order Anura; family Ascaphidae; genus Ascaphus; species Ascaphus truei. The sequence continues at coordinate 61,113,473 of NC_134487.1, forward strand.
ACTTGATTCTATACTAACCCCACTAATTTGTGACACATTGGTTTTGAACTTTCAGGAGCGCTTTACTATACACACACTTTCTCTAGTTTACACACAAACATACACTTGCAGAAGAAAATACAATTTTCATGACAATTTTAGCAATTATAGGTGTCACAGTAGATCATCAAACTTAAATGAAATAAACGAATGAATATTCTTTTGGAATTGGTGATGTCATGACCTCAAGTGCATAGTTAAAAAATGGTGTTTAGTAAAGAAGATAAGCATGTTATAAAAGTGCTTGAGACAGACAAAGAATTATGGTCCAAAACGCCTCCATAAACAATGTTTCCCAATAAAGGATGGTCGCTAGGAGGATTGAAATCTTATTCGTAACACAAAGTATCCTTTAGGAATGGGAGCAGCTGGATCAACGCGTTATCGATTATGCAATCAGTCTAGATTTTGCATAGATTTGCGTTCTAGATTTTGAACACACACTGAACCATACTTTTGAACTCAAACTTTATAGTAATCTTAGTGTTTCAGATTACATTACAACAGTTTAACACATTTACGAGCTATAACGGAAAAACTCCTATTTCTCGTTTAATGATCGCGATCCTTCCGCAGTGTATCTGGTACTTGTTGACATAATACAGTGACATTAATTGAGTTAACATCAGTTGATTGTCTACATTTTGCTTCTTGTATTGTGTTAATCTACATAACAGACCTACAAATTGTGCAAATTTCATGGGGATTGAAAGAGACATATATAAAAGATACAAAAGGGGTCCCTTTTTCCTTTCCTGAACACGGTGCATCTATATCTATGTAGAATAAATGATTTCTTCAGGAGATGTTTCTCGCAGGTGTGGACAAAAATATATAAATAAATATGAAAAAATATGAGCAGCTACAATATTTAGTGTGTGTGTGTGTTGCTGCTCCGCCTCTCTCTCTTTCTTTCTTTCCACAAATAGTGTTATCTTTCTAAAACTGCATCCGAATTGTCATGTCAGGAAAATGACCACCCACGGTGTACTTTAGTAGTTGTTTTTTTTTGTTAAACCACAAACAGCATTGCTGACTTGTTTTATTATGTTTACATCACCTAAACCAAGGTTTCTCCAGAGCAAAACTTATCTGGGCCAGAAAGTGAATAATGAGGCTGAATTTAGTTATGTGCCGGGTACCCGGAAATTACCCGGTACCCGGCCATATTTAAATTACCTGGAACCGGCCCAGGGCGCTGGGACCCGGTGTCGGGTAATTTCCGTTCTGCTCTACTCCCTCGGTCCTCTTTGTGAAGGCAGGAGCAGAGCAGCAGAAGAGACTTGCTTGCAGGAGGTGGAGGGTGTGGAGGACACGGTGACATCCTTCAGCCGGTGGGGGCAGAGGATGACTTTCTTCACAGCCGGTGCTGGTGGGAGCAGAGGAACATGTGACTGGAGCAGGAGGGGAGAAGTTGCACCGGAAGTCTGAAGACTTCCAGGTCAGACCGCTAGGGCGTGCTCCTCCCCGGATGCCCAATAGTAACTTTCTTGCTCCGGTCACATGTTCCCCTGGGGCCACCAGCTGAAGGATATCTTTCACTGCTCCCACCTCCACCAGGATGTCGCGGTGGTCATGCTCACCCTCCGCCGCTGGCTGCAAGTAAGACAAAATTACCCAGCTAGGTAATTTATTTATTTTTTCCCCCTATTTGTGCTTGGACTAAATTGCCTTCATGAAAATGTGAAGACTATTATAAGATGGGGGCAGTTGTGCCCTGTAAGATTCCCCACATCATGGACGGGAAACAAATGGCCTTTCTAGCCCATTGGTTTTGCAATGCATTGCAGATCCCTCGACAATAAAGTCAACTCCAGAAGCTCATTATATGTCCCCCATGCAAAATGAGTGCAATATTTCTGTAAAACTCTATTTTTAAGTAAGAAAGGGAAATATACTGTATAGTACAGGTGTTATAGATATTTGTAAAGTGTTCACACTGTTATACTTGTTAAAGAGCAGTGTTATATGTTGAAGATATGTCAATACAGTGCTAGTAATTTGATTTGTAGAAAATGTGTCCTACTTCTACCAATGCATCAGTTTTTCTCTTATTACTGTCACCAAGCATCTTATTTACAGTTTAAGGTAGGTTTTTTCCCCAAACTGGGAGGCTCACCCCCTATTGGAGGTCCAGAAGACTTATTAGGGTGGCATATTAACCAGAGGGATTTGCCTACACTTGGAGATGAAGAAAGAAGGACTCAGAATGATAAATAGAGCGAGGGGGACAGACGTGAGAAAATTGCCATTTTCTTGCCTCAATCGCCCAATAAATATATTCCACTCTGGAATGTATTTTTACATTATCAGGGGAGTCCTTATTCTTTTACATGGGACTTTTCGGTGACTCAAACCTTGATTATAAACTATTTCAGGGTTGGCCAACTCCAGCCCTCAAGGGCCACCAACAGGTCAGGTTTTCAGGCTATACCTGCTTCAGGACAGGTGGCTCAATCACTCGGTGTTCGACTGAGCCACTTGTGCTGACGCTGGGATAGCCTGCAAACCTGACCTGTGTGTGGCCCTTGAGGACTAGAATTGGCCAACCCTGAATTAGATCTATCAAATATATCAATATATTCGTTAGAATTAGATGTTCCCGCTGTTTTTAGAATCTTAACTTCTGCAGCATGATGTGTCAGCTTCAATAAGCAGATCATTCTGGGAGGTAAATGGGAGCCTTCTTGATACTAGCTGTAGCTCCGCTAATAGGTCATAAATACTCGCGGAATCTGTTGTGTATTTTGACAGTTTTACTCCGTAGTCCTATATACTGTATTATTTTTTTAAATTTATTTTTGAACCCTAGTAAATATTATTTAATAGAGTTTGATCTTTCTCCCTGATAATGTTATTTTCACAAAGACCGTGTTGGTGCACATTCCGTGATTACATTTTTTTTTTTTTTAAGCTTTTGGAGAGAACAGGGGGAAGAAAATATTGAGCCAGAGAACAAAAAGGAGGCTTTTGTTGTTGCATCTTTAAGGCTTTTTCATTGTGCCTTAATTGCTTCTGTGTCCTGAACTTTACTTTTGGCCATTTGCTTGCACAGCACTGGGACAGACATTGCAAAGTGGAAAATGAATGAACTATTCATCCGAAACATCCTTCCACATAATCAAAACCGAGCACTTGGTATTCTCCCTGTGGGTTTGAGAGAATCCGTCGTTGTGGAAGTGGGAAGAGCGTGTAGAATATTTAACGTTTTCCTACACTCTTCCGCCTCCCAGCGTGGCATGCCTGCTCGTTAACCCCTTCACTTCTGAAGAGGCCAGCAATATTGCGCAGAGTAGTAGCAAAGTGTAACGATGAATCATCCCCCCCTTCATCAGCCTCCTCAATTGGACCTCTGATTGCAGCGCGTTGTTCACCCTTGTGGCAGTGATAGGCAAAATTAGGGGAAACGACAGAACAAATGGCTGTCCTAATCATTATTAGAGCCGGTTGGCAGAGTGTAGGGCCAATATCCCAGCTTGGTCTTTAACTCTTTTGGGTGCCCCCCTAGAAGTAGCTGCTATGTTACGGGGTCTGGCCCTCCTGCGGCCACATGTCTTGTAGCCACGTTTATCTCTTCCTGCTTGTTTTTCTAGGTCAGATCGCCTTCTGCGTTCCAGTGACACGGTGATCGCGAGTGCCGGAAAGGGCTGTGACACTGGTGCCACGGCCGCTCTGGCACTTAGGGTTGAAGCTCTATGATTTTTTTCTCGCTGGTGTTTTTTTTTTTTCCCCTTCAGTATGTGCGTCAATACAATCCACACAATGATAAGTGATTGGCTATGTTGCTGATCAGTGAATATTCGGCTCGGGTGGTTAACTAAATGGCAGCAGAAGAGGACCCGCATCTCGCACTCAATTCTCTTCCTCACTTTTAAAGCTTTACATTCTTCTGCTCCACCTTACATCTCAGCCCTAATTTCTCGTTATGCACCATCCCGACTCTTGGGTTCTGCTCAAGGATGTTTTCTCTCTACCCCTTTTTGTATCTAGAGACCTCTCCCACCTTAAACCTTTCTCACTGACTGCCCCACACCTCTGGAATGCCCTTCCCCTCAATACCCGACTAGCACCCTCTCTATCCACCTTAAGGCCTCGGTCCCGCTGCGCTCGTTGGCGCGGGCGGCGGGTCGCGAGTTCCCCACCAGCAGGGGAATCCTCGCGAGCCGGTCCCGGTCCCCACTGGCTGCACAGAGCACTACACGCTGTAGCGCGTCAGCCGCTGGAGACACCAGAGAATGGTGTTTTCTAGCTTTGACGCGTGACGTGTGTGGCTGTGAGCCAATGGGGAGGGGAGGCTGCGGGAGGAGGAGAGGCTTCGGGGAGCGGGGAGGAGTGTGGAGTGAAAGCAGGTGAGTGCCTTTCTCTGTGTGTGTGTCTGAGTGCGTGCCTGTCTGTGTGTGTATGTGTCTGAGTGCGTGAGTGCCTGTCTGTGTGTGTGTGTGCCCGAGTGCCTGCCTCTGTCTGTGTGTGTGTGTGTGTATGAGTGCGTGAGTGCCTGCCTGTGTGTGCGCGCGTGTGTGTGTGTATGAGTGCGTGAGTGCCTGTCTGTGTGTGTGTGTGCCCGAGTGCCTGCCTCTGTCTGTGTGTGTGTGTGTGTGTGTGTGTGTATGAGTGTGTGAGTGCCTGCCTGTGTGTGTGTGTGCGCGTGTATGAATGAGTGCGTGAGTGCCTGCCTGTGTGTGTGTGTGCGTGTGTATGAATGAGTGCCTGCGTGTGTGTGTTTAAACTTACCTTCCAGCTCCAGCCCGAGTCCGTGGAGGGAGGGGGGGGGGGAGAGTAGCGGGTCCCTCCGCTCAAGCCACGCCCCCCCTCCCTGTCAAACCTCCCACCTCCCGCCCACCTCCCGATCAAACCTCCCACCTCCCGCCCACCTCCAGCTCCGGCTCCCGCTCCCTACAGACCGCAGATCGCGGTCTGTGTATCTCAGCGCACCGCCTGTCAGCAGCGCAGGTGCGCTGACTCTGGGAGCGGGGCCTTAGCCTAAGACACACTTGCTTAAAGAAGCATATGAGTAGCACCGTGGCTATTACTACACACATGATACATAGGCAGTCACTAGATACAATTGGTGCATTGCTAGAGAGAGGGCAGGGCTCAAAAGGGTGTGTGCCTGAGCCTGTTTCAGAAGAGGAAGGGGATATGACTTTGTTTATGGTGGCTATAGAAAAAAAAATGCTTGTTACATTATAATACATTAAAAATGTCTTTCAGAGTGGTTAAAAAAATGCTTCAAGTATTTTTTCATAGCTCAGAACTGATTTATTAAAAAAAAAAAAAACTATAGACTATTACTTGGTCTGCAGCTTTAAGGCTGTCATGCGAGTAAAGTAGGGCCCCGCTTCTCAGCGATCCACCAATATGGCGTTACCGAGAATGGGGGCCGCCATGTCTGCGCATACGCAGAAAGGGGGTGGCCCAGTCTGCACATGCGCAGAAGGGGTAGGAAAGACGGAAAATCACCGGTGGACATGGCAAATGCGATGTTGCGATTTTCGCTTTCCGGCGCCACCCTGCAACGGAACCCGCCGTTTGAGTGGGGCCCTACTCGCTTTGCTCTAAGAGACGTTTAATAAGAACTGGAAGGAACCGTAAGAAAATGAAGGGGAAAAATTCGCCTCCGGTGCATTTTACAATAAGAGTAATGTTTACTTAAAAAAATAAGAGGGGGACACATCGTAGAAAGACGCATAACCCTTTGAGTGCCGTACAGGGCTGCAGCATGAGTGCACAGGCTTTCACGATCACGTGACCTCGGTATCACTGATGACAGAACGGAAGAGGAGTCCTCTTCTATTCTTCTTTTTAGTAGTGTGTTGTGCTCCCCAGGAATGTAGAACTCTATCTCCCCTAGAAAAATGGGAAATTCAATGACGTAGCCACCACGAGGACGTCATGAGAGTGCCCTGGAGGGCAAGACCCACCTGGTGTAGTAGCTACATCAAACGGCTCCCAAAGGGTTAAAGATGAACGTAAACATTAGAAGAAATGAATAGGGAATGTTACAGCATTAGGTACTGTTTTATCAAAGGAAATGTCTAACGGTTTTCAATTGATTAGCAAATTAAGTGATTCAATATGTTGGGTTTAAGCTTGCCTCTACCCCAGTTTGCTAGATCAGGGGTGCGCAAACTTCTTGAGCTGCGCCCCCCTGCCCTGGAGCCGCAGCGTTTGTGCAACCCCCCCCCCTCTCCCAATGACTCAGCGTCAAATGATGTTGCGGGTCAAGTGACGTCACTTCACATGACCCCGCGGCGTCATTTGATGCCGCGTTGCCAAAACCCCGCAGAGAGCAGGTAAGTGAGTTACGGAGGCCTCACGCCTCCCCCGGCATTTAATTTAAATGTCGTGGGGAAGAGCGCAGGGCCTCTATAACCGCCCGCGCCCCCCGTACAGATTCTCCCGTCCCCTGGGGGGGCGCGCCCCCCAGTTTGCGCCATCTATGTACATAGCGCTTCACCGCAGTAATACACATGACGCAATATAACGAAAGGGTATAAGAGCTTTAGACATAAAAGTAACATTAGGAAAATGGAGTGTCTGCCCCGAGGAGCTTACTATCTAAGTAATGGGCTGTCACTGGGCAAGATTATGCTACTTGTCATCTTTACCTTTATAGTGTTTTGTGCTGGATCAAAGCATTACGAGGTTCCTGTGGCCAACAAGAAATGATTTGGCGATGGCCACTGAATGTACACACACAGGCCAGGCAGTTATATCCTGACCTGTTCCCAATACAAAACCAAGCAGAGAAAACAACATAATTACCCAAGTTATAGTTGAGAAATTGATCATGGTAAGAACAGGCAGCTGCCCTGTTTTATTTTCTCACATTGCCTTTGTGACTATATGCGCCAAAGTCCCCCGTTCAGGCCATTTTCAGGGCGGAAATTGGTTTTCTTCAGGAAAAACTGCCTGAACGGCCGCTCCAGCATGTATAGGATAAGGCTCCTAAGTGTAAAAACAAAATAAATCTGCTAAACTGCTGTTGTGGTGTAACATTGAGCAGAGAGATAAGATGTAAGGCATTTAACCCCCTAATTTGTGCTGGGGGCAGGGTTGCCACAACTCCGGGTTTGACTCGTATGGTACGGGTTCCGGTCACGTATTTCCGGGCTACAGGTTTACCGGAAAAATCTCCGGGCGGCCTCAGCATCTCTCCCTGCAAGGTTCCGTCAACATGGCTCCGCAACCTGGCACCATTTGACAACGGGACACTACGTGGCGTCACGTGGTATCACGTTGCTATGAGAACGGGCGACACGATGTCACGTCATGGCAACGCGGCGCCATGTTGACTCGACCTTGCAGGGGGAGATGCCGCCAGAGAAGGTAACAGAAATAAATATACAAATGAAATAAATGTACTGCACCGACACACTTTATTCGAGCAAATACCCAGTATGTACCTGGCAGATACCTGGAATGCGCCGCTCCTCACCTCTGACAAGCCCCGTTGCGTTTGCCTTCCCAGCCTGGGTTCATGCCTGGCTGACGGACGGCTGATCTGTTAAATGATAATGATTAGGATTTAATAGGCTGCAATGCTTCGCGTGTCTACCAGATGGCATAAATTCATGAATTGTAATGCAGTATATATATATATACTGTGCAGTATTGCAGCCAGCGGGAATAAAATGCTTCAATCCCTGCTTGGAAAATACCTCAATGCACTCGGGCAGAAAACAGTCACAAACCTCAATACACCCGGGTATACCCGAATTCGTGGGACTAGCCGAGCTCGAATAAAGTGTGTCGCCAGTGTACAATGTAATTTAATTGCAAAAAGTCCCCGGGTTAGCCTTCAATAGAAGGTGGCAACCCTGGCAGGGGGCCTCAATTCATTGCACAGCCGAATAATCAAACTGTTTTTTTGTAACTTTTTATCTCTGCTTAGACCCTGAATTCTGCTGTGGTTCAGCTGTATTTCTCGGATCGCAACTCAATGTGGACAAAAAAATGCTGCGGTGTAGCATGCCTAGTGAAGGACAATCCACACAGGTCCTATTACATTAGGGTGTATGACATCAAGGTAAGACACTTTATTTAACCCTAATATGGCACAAAGAAGTCAATGTGTATTCCCTGTTCTAATAAAATGCGGCTCCACTTACTCATTAGGCCACTCAGATATACCATTTGATAGCAGCCATTTTTCCTAGAAAATAATTTTTCTTTAAGAAAGACTTTTGGTTCGTTCTATTTTTGTGTCCGGAAATATTTTGCTTCCCCCAGTAGTTGCCTTTTATACATGGCAACAGTACTGTTCTTTTTGGTCCTAGAAACAGCATTATTAATTTACTTAACAGAAATCACAGAGGTGCGATCCTGTTGTATCGGCCATTTTCTTAAGCATGGGATGTTTGACAATTTGTACTTGTTTTTGCACCTTTTTATTCTGTAAAGCACACAAACTGTAGGATTTTTATACACAGATCTATCTATATCTACCACTTGTGAGCACATCCATATATCTCAGACCGGTCTGCAAACCTGCTTTTCCCCGTTATATCTAGGCATACAATGCTTCCACTGCAGCCTGGGATTCTGGGTAATGACATACAAATGAACACAGTGTGTTACTTTTTGCTTCTTGTCCATTTTTACATAGACCCCTATAAGCTTATGCCTGCCGTATTACGCAGTTTTTCAGCACAGCCTGGGCTAAAGTGCATGGCCAGTAAACCTAACATTTTGAGTAGGTTTACCTAGCCGCCTTCCTACAGTGCACTATAAATGAGCAATCACACCCCTAATACCATCACACTACACACCAATTACGCTGCCACCACCAGGATTATTATGTATTGTTATAATGTAACATTGGTAAATGTTAATTTGGTGAGGGGATTGCTGCTTAAACCTGTTATGAATTCCAATCAGGGCTCAGTGACCGCTATTGCAGACTACTTTGTCAAGCAGTGTGGGGCAAGGAAAGCTGTGCACTCTAAAGGGGTTTTCACTAAAAATCTGAGTGAAAAAGTGTAATAAATAAACTGGCCTAACCTTAAGTAGACTGTGTAACAAGGACGGGTCTAACCTAGGTAGTCCATGTGTGATATGAAATGCATATCTAAAAATAAAACCGTGAATGGACTAAAAAAACAGACACAATAGGCGATTTAAAAGGTGAAAAACAACAATAGTCCCAAGAAAAAGTCCAAATACAGTTCCCAGAAGTATAACTTGTCTGTATTTATCTGTTCGCGCCAATAACATGGAGAGAAATTCTACAATTACCTCCGCCAAAAAAAGTTGGCAGGAAGCTGGAGCGCACCGGCGAGAGGGAAAATACAAAAAAAAAATGCGCTTTTTTTCAAACATGTTTCACCAGCGCGCATCTCGCCGGTTGCAACTCTCCATAATCAGACATGATTTTAAGTGCAGTTTTCGGACCTTTCTGCATATGGAGATAAAATCACACCAATAAAAGTTCAATTTATTAACGTCTCCAATTATTTCCAGCGCTGCTCTCTGCATGAGGCCCTTAAAGTCAGAAGCTACTGAGGCATCATATCAGAATTATAAGGAATGTAACAAAAGTTGCAAAAGGACAACCAGATTAGCAAAAATTGCAATAAAAAGTCAGATCAACCCTAAAAATATCTTTAAGTATCTTAATAAAAAAAAAATAGAAAATAGAATATAGGACCCTTTCAGTGTGAGATGGGCAGGCAAATTATTGGAGATAAGGAAAAAGCAGAGGTATTAAGCAAATTATTTGCCTCTGTATTTACTGTAACAGGGATGAATTTATTGCAATAGTAGTACCGCAGGAGGAAGCCACAACCTTCTTAAGGAGTTAAGTTCAGTAATGGCCAAACCATTACATTTAATATTCAAAGCTCCATTTTCCACAGGCTCAGTACCACAAGATTAGTGTAAAGCAGACATGGTGCCTATATTTAAAAAGGGAGCTAGATCACAAACGTTGAATTACAGACCTGCAAGCCTAACATCAATAGTGGGGAAGCTACTCTAAGGTTTAGTATAGGATAGCATGCTCAAGTCTAACCCACACCGACTCTTCTATCTTTGACTCCCCACTCAGACCACCCTCAGCTGCCTCTTCTTCCTTCATCTCACCTCAGGACTTTGCTGACTATTTTAAGGAAAAGGTGGAATCCATACATCAGAAATCCCCTCTGTTGCCTCCTCCCACCCTACACCACTTCCTAACTCTCCTCCTGCCTTCCTTGACTCTTTTTCCGTTGTCACAGAGGAGGATTTGACACTGTTGATCTCCTCTTCTCTCTCTACTACTTGCCCTCTTGACCCCATTCCCTCCCATGTCCTAAAACCTCTTGCTCCTACTATAATCCCTTCGCACACACAGATTTTTAACTCCTCCCTCTACTCTGGTACCTTTCCCTCCTCCTTCAAACATGCAACAGTCATACCATTACTCAAAAACAGCAAGCTTGACCCTACCTGTCGTTCTATAGACCAGTCTCCCTCCTGTCTTTTGCCTCTAAACTCCTTGAACGTCTTGTATTCTCTCGCCTGCTCCATTTTCTCACCACCTATTCTCTCCTAGACCCTCTACAATCTGGCTTCCGCACTGCTCACTCCACTGAAACAGCCCTCACTAAAATAACTAATGACCTCCATGCTGCAAAAGACAGAAGTCATTACACTCTGCTCATATTACTCGATCTCTCTGTAGCATTTAATACCGTGGACCACCCTCTCCTCCTTCACATTCTCCATACTCTTGGTATTCGTAACAAAGCTCTATCCTGGATCTCCTCTTCCCTCTCCCATCGCACTTTCAGTGTCTCTTCTGCTCACACTGCCTCCTCCCCCTCTATCGATCGCTCTGTGGGGGTACCCTAGGGCTCTGTCCTGGTACCTCTCCTCTTTCCTCTGTTCACACTCTCTCTAGGTGACCTAATCACATCTCTTGGGTTCAAATATCACCTCTATGCTGACGACACATATTTACTTTTCAACACCTGCTGTACAGACCAAAGTGTCTGAATGTCTCTCTGCAATATCATCCTGGATGGCCTTCCGCCGACTTAAACTCAAAAACGGAGCTCCTCATATTTCATCCCAAACCTGGCCCCACTACCTCCTTCCACATTACTTTTGGAAGTTCTGTCATGCACCCAGTAGCACAAGCATGCTGCCTCGGGGTCACACTCGACCCCTCTCTCACATTCTCCTCTCACATTAAAAAGGTATCTAAAACCTGTAACTTTTTCCTCTGTAATATTACAAAGATATGCCCTTTCCTCTGCTCGACTGCTAAAACTCTGATACAGGCCCTCATTAGCAATAGTGCCCAAATTCATGTAGTATCTGCAAAGGCAAACAAGATCTTATCTTGCATTAAACGGGCAATGGATGGAAGGGAAGTAAACACAATTATCCCCCTTTACAAAGCATTACTAAGACCACATGTTGAATATGGAGTACAATTTTGGGCACCACTCCTTAGAAAAAAATTATGGAGCTAGAGATGGTGCAGAGAAGAGCAACCAAATTAATAAAGGGGCTGGATGTGATTTATGAGGAGAGGCTAGCTAAATTAGATTAGTTTACATTAGAAAAGTGGGGATATGATCACTATATACAAATATATTCGGGGACAATACAAGGCGCTTTAAAAAAAACTATTCATCTCAAGGGCAGTACAAATGACTCGGCGGCCATCCCTTAAGGTTGGAGGAAAGGAGATTTCACCAGCAACAAAGGAAAGGGTTCTTAATGGTAATGGCAGTTAAAATGTTGAATTCAGTACCCATGGAAACTGTGATGACAGATACTATGGATATCTTCAAAAAAAGTTTGCACCTCTTTTTAGAATGGAAAGTTATACAGGGATATACCAAATAAGTAAACATGGGAAAGATGTTGATCCAGGGAGTAATCTTATTGCCAGTATTGGAGTCAGGAATACGGTCCCAGTTTTTAACGAGGTGTCCCAATAATTATGAAAATGCCCCGGTTTAGCTGGGACCGTACCGGTTATTACGGTGTCCTCCTGGTTTGGGCGGGTAGGAGGAGAGCCAGAGATTGGAGATCAGAGGAGGATGCCGACTGCAGAGCGCGGGGCTGATCAGATTAGAACAGCTGTAGCCGGTAGGAGGGAAGAGGAGAGCATGGCTGTCTGGCTGCTTAACCACTGCAGCTTCTAGGCAGCAGGTGGCGCTTCTGAGCACTCCATAGCTGCTCCTCTCAAGATTTATATTTAGAGTTTGTCTATGTTGGTATAAATTTGTATATGGTGTGTGTTACACTAATGTTGCATGTTTGATATATGTGTACATGGTGTAGTGTTTGTGGAGGAGGAATGGGAGGGTGGGGGGAGAGGATATGGGGGAGGAGAGAGGATGACGGAGAGAGGGTGGAGGGAGTATCTGGGGGGAGGGAGGAGAGCAGATGGGGAGAGAGGATTTTGGGTGGGTGGCGGCGAGTGTGGAGAGCAAAAAAAAAAGTGGGGGTGCAGTTTGTGATTTAATTTGTTTTTTTAAATATTTTTTAATGTCCCAGTTTTTACATTTAAAAATCTGGTCACCATAGTCAGGAAGGAATTTTATTTTTCCCTTATGAGAGATGATTTACATGATACTTCACTTGGGTTTTTTGTTTGCCTTTCTCTATCCTATATTTGTACTTACAGTATATTGATCCAAAGTATCTGTCGTCTAAATTTAGCCAAGGTTGAATTGGATGGACGTATGTCTTTATTCAACCTCATTAACTATGTAACTGTATGCATTGCTAATGAATAATTGGCAGTATTGTATATACCTGTTTCTCGGGGCATGGCCTTGAGAGCAGTTTGCGGGCCTGTGATGTCATAACGGTATTCCCGTGTACGTTAGTGTGTTACTCTGTTATGCAGGAAGTAGCGAGTCTCCAGAAAGCTGAGGAAGACTGCAGAGAATGAGGGGCACAATAAGATTGGAACCGGCTGATGAAAAGTAATGATGTGTTTATAACCTAAAATGAAAAAATAGGAAATACTGTAACTTCCGGTTTGCTCAGGAAGCTGGCCGTGAAGGAGACGGGATGGAGGGCGTCTGCTAATGTTGCAGTTTCATTGATAGCATTTCGGGCATTATCTGAGGAATTGCATGACTCTCTTGCATCAAATTAAGCATACACTGTTAAAGGGTTAAAACAATAGATTGGTAAAATCCTGTCTACAGCACATTGTAGCTTAGACTGAGATCCCAGTTATATTTATGACTGGTGCTACTGTATACTGAATACTGTTCTACAATGAACATTTCCTTCCTTAATTAACCACTTGGTGGCACTGCTGCTCTAAGACATTTTTGATAGTCGTGTTTAAACAGGCTATTATTGCAAGATAAATTGTTAGCGCTAAAAACACCGAATTAAAAGTAGAAACCTACATAGTCAGGCGGTTACATTTCTCAAGGGACTCTTAATGGAGTAAATGTTTATCAATCAAGGGTTTTCTTTACCCTTATCCCACCCTCTTGGGTGGAGGTAGGAAGGGGCACTCTTACTGCAAACTTACATGACACAAGGAAGTAGCCAGAGGAAATCAAACATCTCCCAAGTCGAAACAAAATAAATACATTAAAAAAAACTCGTCGGAAATTTGGGTAAAAAAAAGGTATTGATTACCCAAAAGAGACCCCTTAAATATGTCCCTGAAATTAGCTCACTTTAGTCCTGGGAGGGTTTGCCCCTTTTGCTGTGTGCAGAATATTTTCTTGTCTTTTTTTAACATACTTTAGCACTTCACAATCACACAGGCAGATGAGACTGAAGTGTACATGCTTATAGGCAACAGGCATCGCATATCTGAAAGAAGGTCAGACTACTGATCTGAAATGTCATTTAACGATGGTTTCCTACTTGAGGTAATACATTTATTCTCCAGCTCTACACAGAGTTTTTTCCCCCCTAAAAAGAAATGACCTTGTGTGCTGGATTGTACATGTCCTTTCAATTGGACTGAGCTCCAGTTGATTTGTGTACAACGTGTTGAGCATTTTTTGGACAGTAAACGTGTGTGTGTGTGTGTGTGTGTGTGTGTGTGTGTGTGTGTGTGTGTGTGTGTGTGTGTGTGTGTGTGTGTGTGTGTGTGTGTGTGTGTGTGTTGGAACATTTTTTTTTTATTTTAGTTAAAAGTTTTTTATTTATTTTTTTTCTCCCAATTGTGTACAGCACTTGTTGTTTATTTCGATTTTAGGCTTTAAAAGCCAAACTCATAACTACACGTATGTCGTGAAATATCTTTCTTCCATTAGGGTCTAAAAAAAGATGTCAGGTGCGCTAAGCGATTAAACCAATATCGGTGTAGTAAAATATACTTGCTTAAATAAAAGCTGTGCTCGAATAGTGATAAAACCTCTACCTTAATGCAGTAGGGAAGTAGTGCATTATTAATACAAATACTGTGACTGTGATCTAATACAAAAAAATACTAAACAGCAAAGTGTCCACGTATATAAAAGTCAAAGAATTTTTTTTTAAAAGTGGAAGTGCCCAAAAACGAATGTTAAGCGCACTGGCTTTTATGGGGTTAATTTCATGGTTGAAAGTCTCGCCGCTGATCTCGGGTGATAATAAAAAATAAAAAAAGTAAAGTCGTGAAGTGTATTATTCGAATACCACAGGAAAAGCAGTGTTGGAAAAATAATGAATAGAGAAAAACATTTGTGCGCTGATAAAGAGAGAGTGCATTTCGTTACATTAATGCAAGAATGATGCATGGGTTTCTGATGCTCAAAATATTCGTCAGTTTAGTGAGATGTGGCCACTAGCGTAGTCCTTAGTCGGAGAGCTTGCTTTGGATCCCAGGCTCTTTGTAATCCACCGCATTGTGCCATGCGCAAAAAAACATACAGATGTAGCCGGCTTCATTGTCACCTTTGGTGCGTTTTGGTGGGATATCCTGCGATATTCTGTACAACATTGCGATTAAATACTATAGAAATTCGGTGATGTTGTGTTATAACGGGATATGTTGTATTCTCTGGTGGAATTCACTCATTCACTGCATCTTATGTCGTTGTTATTATTTAGGCACCAAACCTGTTGGTTTCTGAAGTATTTGGAAGTGTCCGTGTTATACATAGAACAAATGCATTATTCTTTTCAAAATTGACAGTTTTTTATTATATAACATATTTTCAAATGTAATCCTTTCTGTGTTCGAATAACACCTTTAGTCTTTTTATATCCAACCACTTTGTATATCCCAAGTTTATTTATGTTGGAGCAGCCTTCCCACCTGATCTGATTAATTTTTTTACATGATGGGAACGGGGTGGTCCTTTTTAAGCTTAACAGTGTGTTTTCCAGCTCTGGGGACCCTTCAGTTCCTGGCGTTTCTGCTCCCTGGAGATAAAACAAATTGACCGCCAAAGTTTGCGTGTCCACGAGGACGATAGGAAGCTGTGCTGTCATCCCTTGCGGCTTTCTATTGGACGGCGGTTTAAATGTCCTCAAAGGAACATTGGTGACTACACTAATAAGTATCTCAGGAACCAAGGGGTCCCCGTTTGCTGAAAATTGTGAGCCCCCTGGTTCCAAGTCTGTAAATCAATGCTGTCATTTTGCAATGTTATATTCCTTTTTAAGCCATTTTATATGTGGACGAAAACTGCCCGTGGGTTATACCTTTTGACTGCATATTTGTGTAAATGTTCTATTATACTAATTTGTGTGTATCTTTCCCCACAGGATGGTAGAAAACTCTGGGAACAGGAACTGTACTATTCCTTTGTATATAATTGCCCGAGGGTATATTTTCACACATTTGCCGGAGAAGTAAGTTGCATTTCATTTATTTATCTTCTGTAAATACTAGCTGAAAGTACCTAGCTTTTTTCGGGTATTCTAAGAAACTAAAAAATTACTTAGATTTTTAAATGGATAGTTTAACTTTTTCGTTTCTTAATGCGAAATCCCCTGCTAAAAAACAACTCCACCCATAATCGTTTAATTGCCTCTGAGGTCCGGAAGTGTTTGATCGAGAGCCTCTAATGCTTGTCTGTGGACATTGTACTCTCGTCCCAAACAACGATCTCGCACTCTTGAACTTTGAATGCTCCTGTATTTTTGCGAAGATTAAGTGGTAGCCTGAGGGTTGTGTGATGGGATCATGTCATTTGTGAATTGTAACCGAACGTAGACAAAAACCTGCTCAGGAACCATCATGTAAAATTTGGTTACAATATCTTAAAAGTGCACTGCTGAAACACAATTCTAGTTGCTGGGTATACATATATCGAGAGTAATCATTAACATATATTTGTGTGAGCAGAACGCAAGTTCCGGGATCATGCCACAACTTAACAATGTCACAGTGAGTGACTCCTTATGACCTCACAATGAGTATTGCAGCTATATTGATTTTTGGCAGTGTCACAAGTGACATCAAAGAACAAACATACCTACTGACCGCAAAGTAACAATTGCTCAAAATTATTTTCAGTTTATGATTTTTGTAACTCCTCTTTTCAGGCATTATAGATTTGGTAGGGCCAGATATTAATAGTCTTTAATTTTTTTAATCGACACATTCAGCACAATTTGTATTGCTGGGTATTTTCCCATTTTGCTTCTTATTTTTGCCCTGCAAACAAATCGCAATCACGATCTGAAGGCAATGTGTTTTTGTACACTCTAGGATTGTCAGATTGGTCTTAATTTTGCTAACGAAGAAGAAGCAAAAAGATTCCGAAAAACAGTAGCTGACTTGATTTCAAGAAGACAAAAAAAACCTGGTAAGAATATACAGTTAATAATAAAGATAAATAATCGCACAGTAATCACTAGAGATGTGCAAAACTGTCCAAACTGCAATGTACAATTGTGCGCGTTTCTTCCCAAATGAGTTTCCCTGTGAAACGTTTCACAAAGCCTCAGAGCTAATAATGTTGCAAAATTAGTGAGCTTTGAGATCAACATCGCCAGACTGTGAGTGAAAACGGTTTGGTGGCGTATTTAGTGTCTTGGCATTAGCCATTTTAGAGAACTAGCACATTAGCGTATGAAAGAAAATGACAATGTACATTGCTTTAATGCGCAGTGAAGCGTGCCTTGACTGAGCCGCGGCTTTTTTTGCAACTAAAAAAAGGCCGACATTGATGCGAAATGTCCTCACATCACTGGTAATCACTATATTATTGCTATTCTTCCACTATTGTTCTTATTTTGGCATGTATTGCTTACACAGTTGGTGCATACTGCAATGCAAGAAGTGCCCAGACAGTTTGCTGATTGTTCTCCTGTATCCGTAATCAAACTAGTCCGTTTGTAAAAGGACCATAGAGGTGATATTAAAGTTGTATAGCCCTGGCTTAAATATAAAATGTTGAGATGGGAACAAATTGGGCATGATCTCCGGGTCTAACATATTTCTCCTTTTATATTCGAAGTAGGCTTTAAAATTACTGAAAGATGATCAGATCCCTGACCTGACTATCAGAATCCTTCACGTCCCTATTATGCACTAGCTTTGAAATAATTGTATGCAATGTCTTTAGAGGAACAAAAGTTGGGGGATTCTGACTTTCTCCATCGTGTGGTTGCAGGAGTATGTATGGGGATGTATGGGGATGTATGGGGATGTATGGGGATGTATGGGGAGAGGAGGGAGTATGGGGAAGAAGTGGCCCGTGACTGTACATGCTGTGGCCAGTGGGAATGTATTCTGGCAGATGAGCAGTTCATAAATCTGTTCACAAGTCTACTCCTGACAAACTGCACAGACAACTGCAACAGGCTGTGTGAAGCTATTGTGTGTATGCCGTAATCTCATAAACCAGTGCACTGCATATAGCCCTGACCTTTACATTAGCTGTGCAGTGTGTCCTTCATAGCAATGCTTTTTGAAAGAACTTTGGGTTACAAGTCGGGACTATTTTTTAAAGCATTGACTCACTGAAACAGGCAAAAAAAAAATAACAACCGGCCAAGGGCTTTTGAATCCATATATTTTATGTTGTGTCTTTCACATGCTCTTTGTCTTAAATAAATATTCATTACATTCTCTCTTCCTCCTTACAGATAAAAAGCGGGAACCTCCGAATGGTAAGTTTTGTTAAACATTCCAAGTCCCAACAGCTGTGTTCATGGTCCCCGGTGTACAGGCGACATTCATGTTTAAATTTAGCTCAGTCCATGAATATCGACGGCAGATATTCATATACTATGGTGCTTTCCTGTCCGATTACAAGTGTTAATGTTCTTCCACCTTCTGTAAAATATAGAAGCGAAACCTGCCGTACCAATTGGCAATATATATTATGTTGACAATAAAACCTAAGTAACTTGTTTACAAATGCAAAGAATATTGAAGCTTGTGGGCACGTGACAGCTCCTTGGAGGAGACCTCTTCCGTTCCTCTCCGGGTTTGATCGCGCTCTACGTACCACAAGAGCTCGCGTTCTATTGTCTCCCCTTGAAAACAAGCAGAAAGCCCATGATGTAGCCACAGTCATGGGGGCACCTGGAGTGCCTGGGCCCCAGGACGTGGTGGTTACGCCATGGGGCACCTGGAGTGCCTGGGCCCCAGGACGTGGTGGTTACGCCATGGGGCACCTGGAGTGCCTGGGCCCCAGGACGTGGTGGTTACGCCATGGGGCACCTGGAGTGCCTGGGCCCCAGGACGTGGTGGTTACGCCATGGGGCACCTGGAGTGCCTGGGCCC
This sequence comes from Ascaphus truei, assembly GCF_040206685.1. Taxonomy (NCBI): domain Eukaryota; kingdom Metazoa; phylum Chordata; class Amphibia; order Anura; family Ascaphidae; genus Ascaphus; species Ascaphus truei. Next base: position 61,132,158 of record NC_134487.1, read on the forward strand.
CAGGACGTGGTGGTTACGCCATGGGGCACCTGGAGTGCCTGGGCCCCAGGACGTGGTGGTTACGCCATGGGGCACCTGGAGTGCCTGGGCCCCAGGACGTGGTGGTTACGCCATGGGGCACCTGGACGTGGTGGTTACGCCATGGGGCACCTGGAGTGCCTGGGCCCCAGGACGTGGTGGTTACGCCATGGGGCACCTGGAGTGCCTGGGCCCCAGGACGTGGTGGTTACGCCATGGGGCACCTGGAGTGCCTGGGCCCCAGGACGTGGTGGTTATGCCATGGGGCACCTGGAGTGCCTGGGCCCCAGGACGTGGTGGTTACGCCATGGGGCACCTGGACGTGGTGGTTACGCCATGGGGCACCTGGAGTGCCTGGGCCCCAGGATGTGGTGGTTACACCATGGGGCACCTGAAGTGCCTGGGCCCCAGGATGTGGTGGTTACGCCATGGGGCACCTGGAGTGCCTGGGCCCCAGGATGTGGTGGTTACACCATGGGGCACCAAAAGGGTAAAATGTGAAATTTTCTGTTTTTATTCTTTTTAACATTCTGAAACATACATTTTATAAAGATTTGGAAAGTTTTACCGTGTTTTCAACTCCATTAATCTTTTTTAAATAGCTTTAAAGCCGCAATCCTGCCTATTTTGCCTGTGTTTTCTTACAAAGCTGAGCTAAGCTATTTTTAGCTCCAGAGATCACCCAGCTCCCGAGATACCTACCAGTTTAATTGCTGGTTATTTTCCCAGACATTCAAAGATGGCCGCGGCCGTAGCCCTGCCGATGTTGCGGCTTCTTATTCGCCATGCGATTTGGCAGGGATTTTGATTTCCCTAAAGAGATCACAAACCACAACAATACTATTAAATATCTCGGCAAGCAAAGGAGTCTCCTGACCCAAATATTCAGTTCTGGAAGACTCCCTAGTTCATAGGCTGCTTTTAAACGTTATAAAACGGTTTGGAGATCCCAAGGCTTTAAATAAACTGTAATCTCAAAGCTTGGAAGCATGTGCTGTATGAACAAACTCCATCCTCCGCACTACCCACAGTTAGAGCTACTTAGCTGTTTTTCAGTAGTCACCTCCATGGAATGTGTTTGGATCTGAGCGCTGCCAAACCTGTTTTTAAATAGATTGCCCTCGTGATGGTATTTTCTCATCGGAACATACTAAATCCTCACGGTTCTCCTACTCCTGGATAGTATTTTATTCTTATATACTACGTCTGTGCACACAGAGCTTTACTGTATACCAGATATTTTGGATTTATTTAATTTAGTGTTTTGAGGATATGTTTTCTGAAAGCGTCAAACAGCCCTTGAAATAGCAGTTGCAGTTTGATGGATCACGTTTTGTAAAGAAAAATAAAAGGTACTTTGCCCCAAGTTCATAATGACATATTTCATGGGCATGTCTTCACGAACAAAATTCTTGATTTAATAGTGATGTTTTTGCTTTGCTGAACCAGTTGCTGTCAGTTGGACCTTCACATTTCACGGCATTTTCACCAGGGAAATCCCAGCACTAAAAGAATGCCAGTCATAGCACAAAACAATATTTCAACCTGGGGAGATCCCAATCACGAGAATTATTTTCTCCATTGACCATCGGCCCACCTCAGTCTGTTCACATAAGCTAAAAAGAGAGATTTGCTGCTTTAGATATGGGCCACATTATAAATGGTCTAAGAATTGCTTGGAAATGCAACCTAAATCCTTCCAACTTGATCATCACAGCAGCATTTGACCTCATTTACTTTCGATTCTCGTGGTAGACAACACGATATACTTCAAAGGCAGCACATTATAGATCTAGGTAGGTCGCTTTGAAAAGTGTTTCTTTAAGGAACATTTAAATATATGTAGGGGAGAGTCCGACGTATTTTTACATTTCTGCTGCATAATTCAAATGGTCTCTGACACACAAACTGTTGTATGCTACTGTTAAAAATTGTCTAACGAGGTGTCAAAAAGGTGTAACTAGGGTGAGGTGTAAGCCTTTTGATTGTATGTTAAATGCACTTGTACCAAAGCTTCATTGAGCCTCCATAATACAGTGGGATAGGATTCCAGATGTCGGTAATAAAATAAATAATGGGTGTGTATAACAAAGTAATTTTAAGGGTAATAATGAGACAGGAAAAAATGAAGTGTAAGCATATGAAAATAACAGGGATTTTTTGCTCCATTATGTGTATGTGTATGTATATATATATACAGATATACAGTGTGGCGAGTAGATTTTTTTGTGTGGCGAGTAGATTTTTTGGTGATTTGTCAACCACTGTGTATATATATATATATACACACACACACACACACACACACACACACACACACACACACACACACACACACACACACAGTCCAGTTCTTTGCAAATGAATTGGTTATTCTTATAACCTGGTGTGGCTGATGGTCCCAGAGGAGACTCTTTGGGGTATATGTATCTGGGGGAAAAAATTGCACCACGTGTCAGAAAAAAATCCTGTTGCTTTCACTTGGCTTTTTCTTTGATATATTTGGAGTTATTATTTTGCCTCTGTATTACACCACATTTACCTTGTTACATATACCTCATGTATAAATACTTGCACCAGAAATAAAGTGGTCTCAAAGAGAATGAAAATCCTTTTACCCTTTGCCTAACCCTTCTTTATCGAATGGTTGTTTTCCTTGACATGTTTTCGTTTGAGTCAGCAAAGCTTTTCCATTGGTAGGCTGAATTTCGTCTTCGTTCTTTTTCAGGGCCAAGTCTGCTGATGCAAACGGTTGATATTAAAAACCCTGAAATCACAAACCGATACAATGCACAACAAATGAATAACATTCCATATAACAAAGAGAAGAAAAAGGGAAAACCGAAGAAGAAAAGACTCACAAAAGCAGACATTGGAACTCCAAGCAATTTCCAGTACGTAAACGTACATTGTGTGGGGGGTAGAATGGAAATATAACAAATGACAATGAGGGGTTTTGCGGCCTTCGACCATGCCGATATCACTGTATCGTTTTACCAGTGTGTCATAGTGGGGTGTTCCTTGAGTAGTGCTACATTATTGGAAAACAATGCATTTTCCAAACTATAAAATGTATAACATTATTTCTAGGCAGAACGATGCTAGTGTGTCACCCTTATTGCTATATCACATATCGGAACACCCTATCTATTCAACTAAAGCTGGCAGTAGGCAGTGGCAGATGTCCCATAAAGCTGAGTAGGCTATAGCCTAGAGCGGTGATTTTTTGTTGGGGGGCAGGGTGTCAATTTTTTCAAGAGGTAATGTCTTACTTTTTCTGGAGCAGGCTCCCTCCTGTAATGTCATGTCGTCCCGTTGTCAAATGACAACGCGGCATCACATGCCACTGTGACATGACCTCACGCTAAGGCACACAAGTCCGCCACTGGCAGGAGGACAGTTTTCTAACACTTCAAATGGGTATTTCTTCTTGAAAATGAGTGTTAATTATTTTAATGCCATAAAAATGGTCCCTTGTAATGTATAAGAAACGGCTTTGTAAGATACTCTTGATTGAGGGTTTTCTGTGCTTCTCTAATATGACCATGTATTTATTTTTGTTTAGACACATTGGACATGTGGGATGGGATCCAAATACAGGTTTTGATGTAAGTGAATTTCTAGTTTTGTAGAAAAGGACCTCTGAAATATAAGGTGATTTATGTGAATGAGAAACAGAACAGGCCAAGTGGGGGTGCATGGGAGGATTGTATTATCTCTCCCGCACCCCAAATATTAACATCATACTTTTTCACTATGCTGTCTAATATATCTATACACTGCCAACTTACTATAGCTTTTTATGTGTAGAGAAATGCTGATATTGTGCTTTTGTTCAACCCCTCCCCCGCCCCCCGACATCCATCCTCCGATAAAACCCAGTGAAAATCAAAATAATAGATTTTACATGTTGAGAGTTTCTCTTCATATTTTGAAGAGGTGCCAGCGCTATATATTTGGGGCAGTCTTACTTCAGAAGTGGTATTCTCTATGTTAAAACTGGTTGGAAATGTTTTGTAATAATCCATAATGCTTTGCAGCATGTTTATTTTTAGTGGATGTGAATCTCTAAAGATAATGAACGGTACAATGAGGCACAGACTCAGCTGAGATTTCTAGTGTCATGTACCATATATAAAAAGGATGTTTTGGCTGCATGCCTAATTCATTTCTCAGATAGAAATAAAGCAGACAATGACTAAGTACCCCAATAATATACATAATATTTCTGATGCCAATTGTGTGAGGACGCATGATACTAGTGAAAAAAGGCAATTTGTGCATTTTTCTTTAGATGTGCTACAGTACCTGTTTAAAACCGTTTTGTCTGTCTCTGACTAATGTTTTTGATTCCCAGGTCAATAATTTGGACCCAGAACTGAAAAAACTGTTTGACTTGTGTGGCATCTCAGAGGCTCAGCTTAAAGACAAGGAAACATCAAAGGTCATTTATGACTTCATTGAAAAAACAGGAGGGGTTGAAGCTGTCAAAATTGAGTTGCGCAGACAGGGTAGGTACCAATTACAAGGCCTAATATTGGTCCATAATTATAGAAGGGTTTCACGCATTAGTGCTAGGTTGGCTGTGTGTGCCTTACTTTTTTTATTGTACTTTTTTCTTTTTGCTGGACTTCATTTTTTTTTATCTCTCTGTATTTATGTATTTTTAAAAATATATCTAATATAGATCTATAGAGCGAGAAATAAAAGGCTATGTATATCTGCAACAGCCGGAATGCCTCCAAGGAGGGGAGGAGGAGACAGACAGCATCGAATAGGAGGGAATGGTGACAGTGCACATGGGCCAGGAGGGAGTGCAAAGAGAGGGGAGGAGAGACTGCAAGATGAATAGGAGGAGGAAACGGACAGACAGCAAGAAGAGGAGGAGACAGATAAGATTAGGGAGTGTAGAGGAGCAGACAGTAAGGCGGGGTGGAGCAGGGAATGATGGAGGAATGTGCAAGGTGCGGAAGAGGGGACAAGACAGCAAGGCATTACAGGGAGGGTTGAAAACAGCGTAATGTTTCATTAATAACCTTTAAGGTTTGCTAGATCAGCATATGTAATGAAATCAAAGGCAGGCAGTTTTCTGAGGAAGCTGGCACTACACAGAACTCCTTCACAGCAAAGTTGGGTTAACAGCAGTGTATCATGATACTAATCCCCTGGGCTCCCATGGTTTCCATGGATCGTATACTGTAACTTGATGGTAACCACGGACTGATGATGAAAGCAAGAATCCCAAGTAACAGCAAAATTAATTGTTGACTAAGGCAGCGGTGCGCAAAGGGGGAGATTCGCTGCGGGAGGCGCGGTGTTTACAGAGGCCCCGCGCGCGCTTCCCGGAGGCATTTCAATTAATGCCGGGGCCTCTGCAAACCTTGCTTACCTTGATTCAGACGCTCCTGTTGACGCGTCGCCATGGCAACGCAACGTCAAATGATGACTCGGGGTCATGTGATGTCACGTTGCCATGACAACGTAACGTCATGACGCCAGGCCATCTGAATCAAGGTAAGAGGGGGTGGGGCACGAGGAGAGGGGGAAAGCCAGCAGGGGGGCGCAGGGGAAAAAGATTGCGCTCCCCTGGACTAAGGTACCATATGATATTTTGAGCATTAAAATGTAAGAGGCAAGTTATTAGTTCAGCGAGAGATTTGTTAGTGTAAACAACATTTGCAGATTATCGCCCAGTGTCATATGAAAGCAAGAATGCCATGTTCATTGGTTTGATCAAAGCTCACCTTCAGGAATTTACTTGCTAGAAAGCCAGGCAGTAGCAATGGTTTGCCATAATGCTATGCATTCAAAATATTGTCACATTCCACTGCCAGCAACACTACTAAACTCCTTCAGAGAGGATGCTGCAAGTACAGTAGCTTGAAAGTGTTCACACTTAATAGCTCGAAGACCAGGAAGTTCCTAGAGACCTCACCAGTCACAAATCCAGAGTACCCAATTAGCATCAACTACATCATCCTCGTTCAGGGACAGTTTCTATTAATTTCATGAGGGAAGTGGCAGCGAGTCTTTTTTAAAAGAATATCTTCAATTACACTTACCTTGCCTAATTTACAAGCATTCACAACATGCGAAGAGAGGCAATATAAACAGCCAATGGATACTTTTGATGGCAAAAACGGAGTACCTTGATTAAGGTCCACAGTATTGGCCCAAAACATTGTTTTAAATAATTAAGCATTAGGTTTACTGACATGTGGCTCCTTCTTTGACTCGGAAAACTGACACCATTTTTGTAAATGAACCAACTCCATTTTAAGTGTGTGTGTGTGTGGGGTGGGGGCGTGTGTGTGGGGGGGATGTGTGTGTGGGGGGGATGTGTGTGTGTGGGGGGGGGGATGTGTGTGTGGGGGGGGATGTGTGTGTGGGTCAAGAAGTGCAGAATCATTGAAGTTGCCCATTTAAAGTCAACATATTCTATTCAGTGTCTGGATTTCAATTTACAGTGACATGAAACTCAGGAGGAGAGCGATCTGGTTACTATAATACAGTTTCACCTTAAATCCTGCTATACCAGAGTGGAAGGCAACACAAACACTCCAAACGTTCTACATACAGGGGCAAGAAAAAGTTTTATGAACTACTTCGGATTTCACAGATTTCAAACCTAAAATGTTATCAGATCTTAATCTAACTCCTAATAATAGATAAAGATAACCCTGATCAAACACATGACACAAAAACATGATACTTTTTTAACGTGTATTTATCCACAAATGATTGAACATTCATTATCCATGTTTGAAAAAGTATGTGAACCTTTAGATTCAATACCTCTGGAGTAGGAAGTCTTTGCGACTTCCTGGAGGATGATTTTCTGGTTTCTTCTTGGAGAGATTTTGGTAGGACGACCGCTCCTGGGTAGAGTGACTATGGGTTTGAACTTTCTCCATTTGTCTGACAGTGAATTGGTAGATCCACAATTCCTTAGGAATTTTTTTGTAACCCTTTCCAGACTGATGAGGATCAATAGCTGCTTTTCTGAGGTACTCAGAGATTTCTTTTGATAGAGGCATGGCGTTTTGCAATACACCTGTATGGTGAAGACTAAAATCACACCTGAAGATTTACCTCATTATTTAAACACCTGATTCTAATTATCCCCTTTAATTTTGCTGAGTATTTTAAGAGTAAGAAACTAAGTACATGGCTCCCCAATAAACCTTAAGGTTCCTTCAGCTGCCAAGCTTACACTGTGATCAAAACCACTAAAACCACTAAAACCTTTAAAAACTGGAATGACATCTGCACTTTTGCGATTAGACAGTTCATTAACTGCAAAACAGCAGGGGTCATTTACATGGCAGAGTGTACCTTTAGCAAAAAAATATATTGGAAAAAACAGACACCCATTTAGACACTGGGTACTTGAACACCTAAAGACAATTAGGAACCACACCGATACTCCGGTCGCGAGGCATGTTCATGACTTCCATAATGGAGACAGTACTGTCCTAACATTTATTGGAATTGACCAACGAAAGGGGCCCACGAAAGGGGGACTGGGATCAAGAGTTACTGAAAAAGGAGTCACGATGGATTTATACCCATAACACATTATCACCAAACGGATTGAATGAGAGCTTTGTGTTCCATCCCTTCATCTGCAACCAAGTCTATCATATGAGAACCCAGTCTCTCCTTGTGGACACATGGGGTACAGAATAAGACGCCTTTTTTAGGACACCCACCATCAATAAGTCCCGCGTAAGATCAGTATACATCTAACTTTTAGGAAGTATAAATGATTGTTAGTAACCTATTCTGTAATATCATCCCACTAGGTACATCACTCTAGTAGCTATGGACCACCCACACTACAGGCCAATAATCCTAAGGTCATCACCATTTACTTCTATATTGTGTTAAGAGCTCATAAACACAAGCTCAATGACATACGACCACAACCATAAGATGGTCACTTAGATCTGTATGGTCCAATACATTGACAGGGCCAATCTCACTGTGAAATAATAGACTTAGGGAATGTATACATGGGTATACCAAGAATATATGTATCTCCCATCCTCCAATCTCAGAAATTACCACACCTTGTTATAGAGATTTCACGTATATAGTTTATCCATACTAACATCTAATTGGCACTATATGACACACTGTTATATATGAACAGTAGAATTACTTCAACACCTTAGAGCTGTGTGATACAAGTGTACCTTACACCTGTATGGGAACATTTAAGCCCACTCCAAATGAATAACGAACCACCACTTTGAGATGTCACCCATTGTGGTTGGACCGCCTATGGAACCCCAATCCAACAAATATAGGATTGTTTGCCATTCACCCTTATGTAATGCTAGGAGGATATGTACATTATCACTCCCTTAACTATATAAGAGACATTGGACTTTTATTTTATACATATAAACACATGAGCATTGGCACTATCATACAAAACATCTGTGCTGGGTATTAAACATATAAATCCACTCAGGGATCTGTTTACTTGATATCAGTGGTACTCCACGTCTGAGATAATTATGTAATGGGCAAATCTCCATCACATCAGAGTAGTGTATAATCGGAGTAGCAACAACCATACTAATGGAAACTAAAGGCGTAGCAGTCAACCGATAGGGATCACCCTATATATAGAGGGCATCTAGTGGTGTCCACTTACAGCCTTGACAAAGCCACAAGCGAAATGTACATCGGCAGTTGCGATGTCTGTATCTGATGACGTCACGCAGGGAAGCGCCCGTGGTTATGAATGACAATACCATGTTCACCTTCCTGCCTAAAATATGTGCTTACTAGCGCCTTCGTTTTTAAATACTTTATTTCAAACTCTCCTATATAGTGGAGCATATCGGTCGCTGGTGAAGGGAAATTGAACAATATACCGGCATACAAACCGATTCACCTACCGTTTACCCTTCTGATACATCAGGTCGCCTAATAATGGCGGAATTTTAGTTGGCCCTCTGTGAGGTAACCACGCTGAGCCTTGATAATTCCCGGTTACTATACGGGTGCATATCTGAGCCCAATATGTTTGGAGCACGGTTTTATAATACTGCCCCCCTCTCTTGGCAACCTATGGCGGCATTTGCACTCAATAGCCGAGACAAATCCTGCCACAATACTCCTGGTACAAACCTACAAACAGCCATGCCTACAGTGTGCAGTAACCAACAACCACTTTAGGGCTCTCGGGTCACAATATAGTGTATACCCCTTGAACAAATGTAACAATAAACAGTATATAGGCTCTGAGGGAGAAATGGTGGTAGCCAGCAGTCACTAATGAGCCACTCACCGAGCCAGATGTCCGTTTAGTTAACATTTCTATCAGCACCTAAGAGGTTAATACTGCCGCTGCATCTTCTTTGTAACTACGACTTATACTGTTGAGAAAAGCAGCCTGATAGAACTCTGTGTGGATGCCTGGATACTACATGTGGTCCTAGGGAGGAAGTGGGTAGCCTGCAGTCACTAATGAGCTACTCCCCAATTTAGATGTCCGGTGGACCCTCAGATAAAATTACTATCAGCACCAAAGCGGTTAATGCTGCCACTGCATCTTCTCTGTACCTGCGACTCATATGGTTGAGGAGAGCTGCCCAATACTATTTTCAATGTAGACATGAGGATACTTGTGAAGAGTAACACACTATCATTGCAACAATTATATCCTCGTTAACCACAACTGTGTGCCTAACCACAGAAGGGCACAGGGCATCGAGCACACTAACCTGAGTTTCGGATATATATATTTTTTTAATATTCGTCTATTATTATCAAGGTTCTGCTTCTGTGTGGCTGGAACTTTAACCCCTTGAAGTTAACACGCAGTTTGGTTGTTTTCTGCCATACAACTTTAACCCTTTATTTTATCTAGTTGGAGCATAGCTCCCAATAAAGTTTATTTTTACTTGCACACCATCATAATACCCACATATTACTAGGGTCTGAGTGCTCTCAGTATTGGGGTGTCTCCGCTCCTTGTTCTTGAAGCAATACTAACTCACAGCCATATGTGAGACCTACCACAGCAAACAGACCAATCTGCTGTAGGGATGATTCTGACTTAACGAGTGCAAGAAGACTACCATAGGTCTCCATACAGCGAAGTGTAGAATATATGTCTCACATTAAAAGAGGGCTGTATGAACTCTATGCTACAATTATAATTCATGTATCCAGTTAGAGACGACTCTGTCTCCAGGGGGCTACTGGTGGCTACTTGGCCTGTCTCTATACATTTACTGGGATTAGTGCTCTTAGTATTGGGGTAATGTTTCTCTGCAGTTCGTTGGACCCCCAGTTCTTAGAAATGGTTTTGTAACCCTTTCCAGACTGATGAGGATCAATAAGTGCTTTTCTGAGGTCCTCAGATTTCTTTTGATCGCGGCATGATGTGTTGCCATATACCTGTATGGTGAAGACTAAACTCACACCTGAAGATCTACCTCGTTATTTAAACACCTGATTCTAATTATCCCCTTTAATTTTGCTGATAAAACCAGGATTTCCCTTACTTTTTCACATGCCCTGAAAAATACTCATTGTATGTCTAATTCATATGTCTTTTTCTTTTCAAAAGACATGGAATTGGTTAATATAAACCCTATTGGATATTAAAGAAAATGCTGGTTTTGATTCAAGAAGGTTATCCTGGAAAAACTATGGAATTTCTGTAATTATCATTGGGGTTCACTAACATTTTCTCACCACTGTTGAAAAAGAGAAGGATGTTTTGGTGTGAAGGTAGCAGCATCCCAATTGAAAGGATCAATTAGGGTACTAGTGTAAATGGCATCCCAAATTAAAGGAAAATGGGGCCGCTCATTAGGAAGACCATAGTATTGTGTTTTGGAGTTTGCATCCAAAGCACAAAGACCTAGTTGAGGCAATCCAGAGGACCCCTGACTTACTGGCAGAAGAAACTAGAAGATAATTATAATAGATCACAAAGGAAGTAGGAGGGATATACTGTAGTGAACCTGCCTATACCTTTGCTCTTATTACAGTTCAGCGTTTATTCTCAGTGGGAATGCGAAATATTGTTTTCCAGGAGTGATGTTTTTATTGGTTATACAGCCCACAATAATAGGTTGCAGCAATTATAATAAAGGGCGTAACAACGGCATCTTATAGGTATAAGGGAACGGTACCGGTTTGTGAACAGATTTTGTATTATCTGTTATTTTGATGCATCAGTGCTGGTGAATGTAAAGGTTTGGGATATTGATATTTCAGTTTTTGTGACAATCCAATGTAGTGATCCAATCCATTTATTCTATAGGTCCACCACGTTGGAGTGGTATGTATAGGAAGCTGGACATGCCAGTCCTGAAATGTGCATGGTGTGTGTGTGTTTATTAGATACTGCTTGTAGAAATATTTTAGCAAATTTTAGAAATAACAAGTACTATAATGCAGACTTGAGTTTAAACATTACAAGAAGCCCAAGTTTTGGAACATGGAAAAGGTTTTACACTTTATTATTGAAGTGCAGACTTCTATCCCTTCGGAAGAATGTACATTGAGTTCTGCATCCCCTTTGCAGCAAATCTTTTGAAACACTGCATAATTTTGGTAAGATGCATGAAACCTCTAATCACATACAGTGTATTTATTTGCGTTTTCAGCCTTTACTATGGTTTGCGTATGTGAGGCGCGTGAGTTGGATTTGCATTTTTACTCAGTGGTACAAGCATAGCAAATGCACATCTGGGCCTTTCCAAATGCTGAGGCAGTAATCGCTATATTTGTACCTACAGTTTGACGTTTATATGCATGAATGGTTACATTATTACAACGCATTAAACATTTAGATGAGTAATCTGGGTTTGTTTGTTTTTTTGTTTGTTTTTTATAGCACCACCCCCACCTCCACCTTCTAGAGGAGGTCCTCCACCACCACCTCCGCACAGCTCAGGACCACCACCACCTCCTCCACCTGCAAGAGGCAGGGGAGCACCGCCACCACCTCCATCCAGAGCTCCAATGGGTGCACCACCACCCCCACCACCTTTCAGGCCTGGACCCACATTGCCTCCACCTCCTCCAAATCGAATGTATCCTCCACCGCCCCCAGTACACTCTTCATCTGCACCCTCAAGCCCCCCACCTCCTCCGCCTCCACCAATGTCTGCGGCTGCTGCGCCTCCACCCCCGCCACCACCCCCGCCTGGCCCCCCTCCTCTACCTGGCGCCTCATCAGATAATGACCAGCAGCTGTCAGCTCCTCTAGGAAACAAATCGGCTTTTCTAGATCAGATTAGAGAAGGAGCCCAGCTAAAGAGAGTAGATAATAAAGAAAGTCGACCAGTATCTTCCGGTGGACGAGATGCACTGTTAGACCAAATACGACAGGGCATACAGTTGAAATCTGTAAGTAACTGTAATTATGATATATTGAGTCCCAATCATTCTTTGTTGTGTGACTTCTTACAAGAACCGAGACCAACATCAGTCCTAACACTGGGACTCGAGTTTCTATTGTATGTGTATGTATTAGTTATATTTAATCTGTTACCAGTTTTCTTACACATTGGTACTTTCGACATTTTATGAAACCTCTGTTATGATAATGTGTCCAACTAATATCAAATCTATCTATCCTGTCTGTAATGGTTATCGGTCTCATGTCTTAGGCTCCGGCGCCGCTGAGCTCGCTCATGCTTGAGAGCGGCGACGTCACCAAATGTCCAAGCATGAGCGATCAGCTGTCCTGCAATAATTTTAGAGCAGGAGCGGGTGGCATAGCTATTAAGGGAGAGGGGCGTGTCATTGGCTGGATTGGGGCTGTGTGTGTCCCTCCATTCTCTCCCCTCTCTCTTTCTCTCCCCCCTCTCTCTGCTCCCACCCCCCCCCCTTCACCTCTCTGCTCTGCTCCCACCCCCCTTCACCTGTCTCTACTTCTCCCCCTCCCCCTGTCGATCTGGGGAGCGCCCCTGTAAATGTGGTGGTGTTCTGGGGAGCGCCCCTGTAAATGTGGTGGTGTTCTGAGGGGCGCCCCTGTGATTGTGTCTCTCGCTGTAATCCGCTCAGTGTTTATTCCGAGTTCCATGTTCTGTTTGCTCCACCCAGACAAGTCCACGGAGCTGAAAGTGACAGCACACATTAAAACACACCCTCTCTCCCCATTGGTCAGAGTAGGGTCATGTGCCCCTGCTCTGAGCTCCAAAGACAAATTCCCTTGTCTCCCCAAGCACTAAGCTTGGGAGAGCGTACGTGCCCGTACATGAGCGTGCAGCGTGAACGGGAGGATAAAGATTTTAATAGATAAGCGTGTCAAGCGCCAAGCACACTCAGCACCAGCGTAGACTCAACCTAAGGCTGTGGGCATGGTCAGCGCTTAGCCGCTGACCTGCGCTCCTGCTTGCCAGTGAGCCCCTGCAGCCGCAATGAGAGTGGCTTTAGCAGGGGCTAGCGCAGGCATGCGGAGGCGTAGCACCTAGAAACTTTTTCGTTTGCGCGCTGAGGGTAGCGGAGGGCCGGTCACGTGAGCAGTTCGCCCAATGAGGCCGAACCAGCTCCGTGACATCACTGGCGCGCCCCCGGACGGTGAGCAGACTAAGGCCAGAGAAAGCACCCGCTTTCCCTCGGCCTCCACGCGGCTGAAGTCTCTATGGACTCAGCCTTTGTCTGATCCCTGTTCTCACACTGTACCTAACTCACATTGTATAATCTTTGTTCTGAGACAGATTAATGGGTACAGAAAGAAACCACCTATGGGATAAAAACTCTATATAGTGATGTAGTCGGGCTAACCTTCCCTGGAGCTCCTGGGGGGGAAAAGCATTTCCCTTGTTTCTGGTGAATTTGGTAGCCACGGGCATCTGGAACAGCTGCATCTTGGTGAACCATGCTGCCCACGGCTGACTGCCACGTAATCCTCAGCCATGGGGAATGTAATCTTGACTACATCTGTGCCATTCCGCTTACAATAATGAATGATTGCACGTCTCGTCTGGTCAGTATAGAATACAGAATGTGTTGAGTGTAACTTGTATGTTCCAGTAACACTGCACATCAAGTCAGTTATATGCATTTATTTTTCAGGTACCCGATGAGGCAGATTCTGTGGCATCTACAACTGCACCCACCACAGGAATAGTGGGAGCGTTGATGGAAGTAATGCAGAAAAGGAGTAAAGCCATTCATTCTTCAGGTATTTACTGTCAAACCACACGCTTTAAGTTGAGTCATTGCAATTTAATTTAAGACGGCTAATAAGTGTTTTAGATAACCACCTGACTTCCAATAATGTTTAACTCAAACTCGCAGTGCAGACTCCTTATGGGCGAGCCATGACACATACTGGGGTTTTGGGACACCTGGTCAGGTTTTGAGTAATTAGTTTTACTATGAAAATTCTGAGCCATGCATTACATTGGTGATCAGCTTTGCAGTTTTATTTGCTTGCAGCCATAAACCACCTTACTATGTTATGCTGTGCCTCATATGGCCATCTTGAGCTAATGACTGATATGTACAAGTAAGAATTAGATGAATAATGCTTTTACAAAACATAAGAGCAGTATGAATATTTTGGAATACATTTTGAAAGTCTGAAAATAATTTAAAGCAGATCAGACCAACGATGGTGTTGTTACACAGATCTGTGCACTGTTGCCTTTGGGGAAATGATTTAGACCAGGGGTAGACATCTCCAGTTCTCAAGGGCCACTAACAGGCCAGGTATTGGGGATATCCCTGCTTCAGCACAGCTGGCTCATTCAGTGGCTCAGTCATTCTGATTTGATTTCATTCTGATTGAGCCACTGATTACGTCACCTATGCTGAAGCAGGGAGCCACTGATTGAGCCACCTGTGCTAAAGCAGGGTGTTCAGAGGTATACTCAGACAGATTTGGGGAAATTAAAACATGGGCTTTATTTAGCCTTTCCCTTTAAACAATGCACAGCATACAAAACTAAACAAACAAACGGCCTATCCCTGTGTAAGGGCTAACTCACTTCCCCAGCACGACTGGTAGGAGAAGCCCCTTACCAGCCTATCACCCCAAAGTCTCGAGGTACCTCAAAGCAGGTGGCCCTTCAGGTCGGTCTCTGGTTCTGGTCCTGGATGGGTGTTTGTTGAGGGCCAACCTTTGGTAGGTTCCTGAGTTTGCTGCAACCTGGAAGAGCGCTGATACCTTGGTTACTGAAATCCGCACACTAATCCTGTGTGCTTAAGTCTCTTAGGCTCGTAATATAGTGGGCGCGCGTGCCTGTGCGAACGCTCGTGCACGTGACGCACACTTTGTGTTTACGGTCCGTGCTGCTGTGAGCGACAGGCTTGGAAGGGTACTGTGTGTGTGTGTGTCTCACTGTGTGTGCCACTGTGTTTGTGTGTCACTGGGGAAGCTCTGTGTGTATATTAAAAATTTAAAAAAAGACATGCTGTGAGAAGAAATGTATTAATATTGTGCAACTTTATACACACCCACATACACACACATATATACACATACATACATTGCAGACACTGAGCAGTAGCGCCGCGAATACATACTTTTCACAGTTTTCTCCCCTACCGGCCGGCTCCACGCTCGCTACTGTGCGCGCGCACACGGCCCTAGCAAACAATGGCTGGCTAACCACAGCCCATTATAAGTGCGCAGCAAGAGCACCCACTATATTACGGGCCTAAGATAGTTCACAGCAGGAGGATTTTACACTGGTCTGATTAACAAAGTGGAGACAGCTTAATTGTTTTTAGCTGCAATGAACCAGCTCCCTGCTGGATTCCTCACACCACTGAGGCTTTCTAGTGATGCCTCATTGAGACAGGGATATCCTTAAACCTGACTTGTTGGTCACCCCTGATTTAGACCAACTTCAACTACAGTATTTCTATTTTCTCATCGGTGTGGCAGTGTATGCAGTCGTGCAGTATTTTGAAGGTGCACTAATAGCAGTAAAATGCTTAGATCATGAATGCTTATTTACAATAATATGAACCGAGGCCTGTGTCTGGTTTTCCTGCCCTTATCTTTGCCTCTCCCCTATCTGCTCGTTATCTTCTAACTGGCCTTGTAACAAGCAGGCGGTCCACACAGGTGGTTTTAACCTTATGACTGCAGTGCAGTGACCACCCTCCTGTGTATAGTCCCTGTTGTAGCTGAAAACAAAGGAACTTTTCAAAATTGATAAGGTATCAGGTATCCAGTTATAATGTATTAATCTAAATAACCTAATAAACACAGCCATGGCATTGGTTCACTCTGGTTCTAAACGGGACTGAGCTTTGAAAGGTACTGCGAGTCCCCTAATCAAGACTTTCTTTAGCAACCTGCGGCTCCCGAGCGGCATGCGGCTCTTTCCGCTCCTGCTTGCGGCTCTCTGCAGGTTGCGGACCCCCAGCTGCTGCCTCTCTCCCTCACTATCCTGGCGTTGGCTGCGGGTGCCCAGCGGGCACTGGTCTGGCCTCTTGTTGCCCGCCATCTCCCCAGCTGCTTGCCTGCCTCTCTTCTGTACAGTCCCACGCCAGGCTCTCATGCCGGTGCACGCAGGAAGTGCGTGTGGCAAATTCAGACGAGACGTGAGCAGACGTGAGTGTGGGACAGTACAGGAGAGAGTCAGGCAAGCAGCTGGGGAGACTTTGGGCTCGGTGGCAACAAGAGGCCCGACCAGCGGCGGCTGGGCCCCCCTGCAGCCATCGCCAGGATAGTGGGGGAGAGAGGCCCCGTGTGTGTATATTTTTGTTGTTGTGTGCAAAACAGCGTAATTTATACATACATACATTAGCCCCCCAAAAAACACCTACACAACCCTCTCAAAAAAAAATATATATATATATATATTTAATTTCCCAGAATCCTTTGCTGAAGAAAAAAAACAAAACAAAGGGACTTATTATTGTGAGATGCATTTTATTCCCCCACATATTGTGTTGTATGTTAATGCTTATACAGCATATACCTATTAGTGTGTGTTCAGTATATGTATGTGTTTGTGGGGTGCAATATTCATGCATGTGTTGCGGCTCTCGGAATATTTTGTAGAAAGACATTTTTATAAAATGGCTTTTTCTTTGAGAGGTTGCAGAGCCCTGTCCCAGACCATAACGAAAGCCCTTTGCCTTGTTTGCCCTCTTAGATACAGATGAAGATGAGGATGAAGATGAAGACTTTGAGGATGACGACGAATGGGATGATTGATCAACACACACACATACACATATATATATAATATATATTTTTTTTAAGGTGAATGAATACTAAACACTACTTTCTGTCTATGGATTCTGTAAAATTATCATGTAAATGGTCTACCAATTTGCTGTATATTTTTGTTGCCTTTTTGCTTTTTTGTTAATCTGTGCAATACCTCATTCAAAATGTAAAGGTTTTGTCATTCTGCTGTGCGCGGCTTACTCCCTCTAATTGTGTGCAAATTCACATCAAATTGCTTATTGCGTTGGTGAATAAATTACACTGAATTTATAAACTAAGGGAGTTTAAGTGGGACAGTGACGGAAAAACCTTAAATGTAATTGTTCTAATGAGATAAAAGAAACACTATTTTCTTACCCTAATTTTTCTGTATCTAAATTTTCTTATTAAAATCTAGTATAGCACTATGTTCTTTTTTTAAGTGACGCTGATCTTGGCTAATTAAGCCCCTCCACTTTGAACTGAAAGCCACACGAATGTTGATTTAGGTATGTCATTTTGTCCCCTCTCTGCACGTTTTTTCCCCAGCACACTACAGGAAATCAATTGGTCACTACAAAAAATGCAATTCCAATTTTTAAAGGCTTACAAACCAGGAATAGTATCTGCTGTTGTGCAGCAGTATTACTTAACTGTCTAAATGGAGCACTACATTTTTTTATTTTTCTTGATAAAAGTTGGAAGCCAAAACGTGCAACTGACGTAAAAACACTAGTGCCAGACACCACTTTCCTGCTTCAATATAGCTTCAGTGCTACAAAGACCTACACTGCATTGTTATTTCATGCACATGCTTGCAGGCCCCCTGAGGCTGAAGGAGATATCCCCTGCGCTGCATTGGCTATCTAGTTAAAATGGCTAGGTCAGTGGTTGTATTGGAACAGGGGTGGCCAACTCCGGTCCTCAAGGGCCATTAACAGGTCAGGTTTTAAGGATATCCCTGCTTCAGCAGAGTTGGCTCAATCAGGGGATCTCTGACTAGGCTGCCTGTACTGAAGCCGGGATATCCTTAAAACCTGACCTGTTGGTGGCCCTTGAGGACTGGAGTTGGCCACTCCTGTTTTAGAACATCTGTTAAACTTCTTCATGATCGGAGAAGGAACCTCAGAATATTTCTCTAATGCTGAAGAAGTCTGTGTAAGGCTGTTTTGCACTTTGTGTTTGTTTGGGCAGGAGGACTGCTTGGTGCTTGCTTCCATAATGTTGGGTTAAATGCATAAATTCGCACAGGGCACATTTGCAGAATCCTGTGTAACATACATTCAGTGCTGTTTTCAGTGCTGCTACTTGGCAGTCTGGATTAAGGTGTAACAAATTCCAAACATTGACACCAAACTACTTGGAATGGCATATGATTATTAGTCTATATGGTCAAATAAACACTAATATGTAATGAACCTGCCTATTGCAATATTCTGTTAAGTGTAAAGTTTGGGCAAGAGAGATTAAAAGGAAAAATAAAGAACAAAGTTCACATCTTTTGTATACAACACCTATTTACTTCTGGCGCTTATAAGGTATATATATCTATGTAGAAGCTGTTTTATATACTGCATACTGTATGTGTAAAACTGGCAAGAAAACATCTGGTAAAAGCAGTGATGAACATGTCTGTGCTACTCAAAGTTTGAATTTTAGTCTATTTCCATGTTTCTGTTTTGCTTGTTAGTTCAGCTTTTATTGTAAATGTTAATAATTAACTGGCTGTTCTTACCTAATATCAGCTTAAACTTAACAGGCTGGCCCTGTGTAATCTATTTTATATTCTTGAAATCCTCCTAAATCTTGGATTCTCAAATCATGCAATTAAAGTGATCCTTAAACCTTCATAGAGTAATGTATGCACATTGAGCATTGTGTTCTTTCATTTTGGGGTCATGGAATGAAGAATTCCCAGCTAAACGAATACAGAAATATGTATTCCACTTTTGTCCTAAGACGGATGGGAGGGTTTCATGTTACAATGCTTTATTTTTTATTTTTTTAAATACATTTCTGTATTACAAGTGCACAGAATATAAAACAGTTGTTTACACATATTCACAGTTCTATCACATCAATATTATAGATAAACACCTAAAAGGGAAAATTTTAATTAATATATGGCCAATACAGATTCCAAATCCGGATTTAATGTCACAGTAGCATTCCTCCATAAATACAAAATCAACAAACTACTATAACTTGGCCAGATATCTTGGTGTATATATATATATATATACACATACACATACACACACATATACACACACATACATACATATATATACACACACACACACACACACACACACACATACATATATATATATAGTTCAACAAACCTATACATTTGCACGCCCCGGGCGAGTGGATTTAACATCGTGGCGAGCTCCTATTGGCCCAAGCAGCACACGTTTGGTACGAAGTGGCGAGTAGATTTTTTTTGTTCGGCGAGTAGATTTTTTGGTTGTGTGTGTGTGTGTGTGTGTGTGTGTGTGTGTGTGTGTGTGTGTGTGTGTGTGTGTGTCAACTAAATATTCCTGTATATTCATTTGCATGTCTTAGACAGGTCTGCAACCCTGTCTTTCACATATATATATATATATATATATATATATATATATATATTTATATATATTTATATATATTTATATATATTTATATATATATATATATATATATATATATATCTCGAGATTGTATAGAACTGTTAAATAGAAAAATGTCTGCTCATCTACCTCTCCATTTAGAGAAAAACAAAGAACAAACAAATCAAATTAAAAAGTGTGGGTGGTGAATGGCAGACTCAAATCACTTTGTCCATTTTAGAACCTTTTAGTTACCAACAAACCTCCCTCACGATCCCTATAACAGATTCTGTTTTTGCCAAGTTCCCCTCAATGATGCAACCAATACTCATTCAGAGTATTTAAATGGCATCATGACTTTAAAGACCACTGGAGGTAAGTTGTTCAAATATGGTTTCCATTTGGGTATCATTTTCCCAACTCTTAGAAATATCGGAAAGTGAATCAAACTTTTCAGTGATCATAATGTGGAAAATAAAAGATTCTATTTGAGTGGTGGAAAGGTTTTTATCGACTTTACCAATATTAAATTGCTGGCAGCCAACATGATCATCCCTGCCAGCCAGCCTGGGCAGGCCCTCTGTCGGGGTCCTCCAGTCCTCCGCACACCCAAATTGCAATGCCTTCTAGTCCAAAGGTAGCCTTAGATGGAGCAACCTATTAAAATAATTTAGTTTTGTTCCAGAACCTCCTGATCTTTCCACGGTACCATAAACAGTGGGTATTCGTAGCGTCTGTGCACCCACGCTTCATACAGACTGCATCAGTTTCAGTTCAAAATGTATTTAGTTTTTAGTTGGGTACCAGAAAGGCACGATTTATCAATTTGAATTGTAATTAGCTCAAATTGGCATCTAGTGTAATCGTGTATCCAAAAAGTAGAGTCTCTAAATGGGGAAGATCAGGAAAATCTTCATGTCATCTATTAAGTAAGGTAATCCAATGTTTAGGGGGTACCAATTTCCATTACAGGGGTATATATGAGCTGTAAGCCCAGCTGCAGAGAAGCCGTTAAGTTGGACACCAAATGATTACCGTGGTACAATGCTTTTAACGGGGTAGTCTGGCTTACTTGTGTGAATTGGTGTGTAACTTCCATTTTAACAGATTTTTTTTTAACATCCCTTTGCATATTCATTTTTAAGAAGACTTTCATTTTGCCCAGGCCCTCAGTCTTGTATTCATCCATCCATTTCTACACCACCTTCCACTAAGCGGTCAGAGATATGTGCGCTCCTGTGCTAGCACCACCAAGAAGAGACAAAGGACGCAGGAGCACACGTAAAGGCGATCAAAAGGCTTTGCTCATAACCGCAGACCATAAAAGAAGATGCCAAAGTCTTTTGTCCTAGAGGTCTTAATATTAAAAAAAGAAATAGAAACCAACACGTATTGGATTAAAGCACGTGACTTAATACCAAGATAATGTGTCCCTGTGCTAAACTTCTGTCTTATTTATGCTGGACTTCTCCTTTAAAGACCTGCTATGTGGATAAACCCAAAACTACTTTTACAAGATGTGTATTTACATATGATAATGCAGTAATATTAGTAAAGTGACCTCATAATCTTAAATTATTTAAAACTGTATTACATTTACTATTATAAACTCCTCAAAGCTTTATCTGCAAGAAACCCCACTCATGTTTCTTGTGCTTCTTTAGCATTGATGATAACATTATGCAAAAGCAGGTTTCCTTCTTGATTTGCTTTTAAAATGATATCAAATAAGGTCATGTTTTTGTTACATGTTCTGAATTGTTCTACTACCTAAGAGTGTTTGGGGCGTGTGAACAACAAGAGCATAAACAATCACTAGAGTATTTTCAATCCGTTCAAGATTTTTTTTTTTAATTTGAAAGTAATAAATATTTTCACCGGGACCTTTAAAAAGGGTAATGTTTGTCAATCAAGTGTTATCCAGTTCTATTTTGAGGGCCAGTAATGGTAAAGAGGGAAGAGACAGTGGCTTTGCTAATGCAAGATATTCAATGCATAGTAAAATCACACAAAACATAGCAATTGGAGGAAATCAAATGTGTCCCCGTCTCAGTTTATTGTGCTTATAATTTAAAAATATTTATTGCTGTCTGCCATTTTCAACAAGTGTGAATCACCAGATTTAACCCCACCTTTTAAATATAATCGATTAAGCAAAGGGAAAAGTTGTGTAAATCTGTATTGAACCAATTAAACATGCAATTAGATAACTTTTGCCTAAAGTGTCAGTCCCCTCTCTGTCTCCCACCCGCCTCTCTCTCTGCTTAGGACCATATATAATGTTACACCGAAGTAAACCTTTTTGAAGTCAACAGAAAGTTACACCAGTGGCGGTTAATAATGAAGCAATTTGACGCTATGGTGACTTATGCATTCTAACACTGATACATAAATGTACACACAATACCATGTCTCTTCTGTACCACAGCTTTCCAAAGCCTTTATTGTCCCGGTCTCGAAATATAAGAAACGTACCTTTTGTTGATTCAATTACCTGATTTAAACCTTCCTTCAATATGCTGTGAAGCCACTTCCCTGTGCTGGACAAGATTTTAGTCCTATTTGTTTTAATGGAGCTGAGCTTTTCTGGCACTGGGAAGCTGCTTCATATCACATTGAATATGGGGCCTTACTCCCTCAGTATGGTGTGATACGGATTCTACAGGTCAAGGAAGCTAAGCTCCATTTAGTTGAATGGATCTCTGCATCGTTTATTTAGAATGTTATCTAATGCGCTACTTGCCAAAACACTCAGTATTAGAGCACGTGTTGGAGCCTACGGACGACACTCATCCCAGACCTGCAACCGAGACCTACTGAAAGAAAACATATAGGGGAAAGACGAGGAAGACCAACAAAAGGCAGGAAACACTAATGGGAGCACAACAGCAGGCTGCCAGGGTATTACTGTCTGTCTGCAATGTTTTAAGTCAAAAAAAGGGGGGGATCCTCCGGCGCGTGGTTCCACTTGTGATTCCGGGACACATGCAAAGTAAAATAAAGAAAGGGACCACAATCAGGGGTGGTTAAGACACAATAATAAACGTATGGAGTTCTATAGGGAACACATTTACATTTGGACAACAAATCTTCAAATGAGATGGGGAGGACCTCTTGATGATACCTCAAAATAGGGAGGAGAAGGGAAACATAGTATAACACTGTTTATTAACAAAATATTAAAAAGATTGAAAACTCACAAGCGGCCAATAATTAATGGCATAGAGAGGAGGTGTCTCCAGGCTCCACAGATCGTCCTCCAAAATATTTGGTTGTCTCTGTGGATTCTGTTCCAGCTGGCAAGATGGTAATGCGAGGATGCAGTTAATGTTTTGTTTAAAAAGGAAGATTTTTAATTCCCTTTTGAATGAAAGTAAAACTTCCTGACTTCTTGAAGCGGCAGGGAGTTGATTCCACAGTCTTGGGCGGCTCTTGAAAAAGCGCTCCCAGCTTTATTGACCTTAAACCAAGCTTCAGTCAGTTGAGGTTGTTACTAATCAGGGAGTTCTGTGCAAATGTTGTAATACTGGTGAGATGTGATCTGGCCTTGCCTGCTATAAGAGGGTCTGGTGCTTTGCACCAACTTCAGGGCTTTGATGATATGTTTTTGGAGACCCATCAGCAGACAATTAGCAAAAT
>NC_134487.1:61160560-61230560 GCF_040206685.1 Ascaphus truei
GATTGCGCACCCCTGGTTTATGGGGCAAATAACCTTAGTCTGGTTGGAAATAAGCAGATGTTAACTCTCACGGTTTAATCAGAATCCGAATAGTGTGTACCCTGCTACAAAAAGGAATCGGTAAGGAGAGAACTAGTCTAATAAATTGTTACATTCCAGTCATTCTTAACGCGTTCAGTGCTAGATGGTCGTACCACCTCTATGGGGATGGACCCTGCGGGACTTCCGCATCATGTGTCCACTATTCGGAGCGATCACATGATGGCATGTCTGTTCCGGCCGAAGGAATGGATGTGACCGTGTGTTACACGATCAGCGCTCCTTCGGAGCCACTTTTCGTCACGTACAAGGGGTTAAGAAATGCTTAAAGTTTTTGCAATAGCAAGGTCCCTTCAAATGTTATTACTGACCCTTCGTAAAGTAAAGGTGCTGTATTTCTTAATGAAGTACTGAATTGTATGTACAAACTGGCCGTTCAAAGCCGCGGCCATATCTTATCTACAATGCATGCTTAGAATAGTATTCTGTTTATGTTCCTAAATAACAAGTGTAGAGAGAGACCGCTTGCCCAACACCTCTTTTTAAGGCATTTTGTGATATGGGTGCTGTCTACACCTGATAGTAACTGTGCAGTCTGATATATTTTTGTTATTTTAACATTCGCCTTTAATGTGAACAGTTAAATAAAGAGCCATAACCACCTTTTCTGCCGGAGGGACTTATTCCAAACGAATGTGTTGTAAGTTCCTCTGGCAGTGAAGGTGATGGGCTGATATTATTTTAATACAATTACTTATGGCAAATACCTGGAAATATGCCATATATATACTGCTTACTTCTGAAGCTCTTCTGGGTCTGGAAAAATACTAATCTGTTGGTTCCAGTCACCTCGTCAAGAGGTGTTACCTTACAACATATTTTTTTCTGAGAATATGCACGCCACAGTAATTTATAATCCTTTAAAATATTATTTTAATTAACAATATACTCGTGTGTCAAGGCTTGTTAAACAACTTCAGTGCTCTGTAATAGGGGAGCATGCTTTAAACTGGTTTCACTCATCTATCAGGTAGGCCCCAATTTGTGTTTCTTGGGTTCTAACTCCAACCCTTGGATTTCACCTGTGGAGTCCAACAGGGCTCTGTTCTGGGACCCCTACTCTTTTTCAGTCTTTATTAATGATCTATTTACTGCTTGTGAGGGAGCTTCAATGCACATGTATACAGATGACACAATCTTATATGCACACCGGCCTAGCTTCTCTGACCTTGGACGCGTACTTCAATCGGATTTTTCAAGACTTGAATACAGGATTTCCAAAGACAAACAATTTTTAAATACAGACAAAAGTGTAACTGTGGAATTCGGGACCAAGGCTACATTTCTAAAAGCTACCAACGACAGAGCTACAGATCATAACCAACTCTAACACCCTTCTAGCTTCTGTCACTAGTTTTAAATATCTGGGCGTATTGTTTGGCTCGTATTTAATATTTCAGTTGCATATTGATATGCTGACATCCAAAACATATGCCAAACTGGGTATACTTTATAAGAACACATCTTTCGTAATGCCAGTTAAAGACTATGCTACTTTGTCCTACAATGTAAGTTCAACACACATCACTGCAAAATGCTCCAAGAACTAGATTGGATATCCCTTTTGTCCAGACGCAAAAGTACGTTTTTTTTTCTGTCTTGACGTCAAATACTTTGTGGGCAAACTACCTGCCTATCTGAATAGGCTCCTCACCGTTACTACACAAAGCACTTATCCCCTGAGATCTGACTCCAAAAAACTGTTCAGAGTCCCAAGGTTCAACAAAGAATCTGTCTGCTCCTCCTCTTATCATGCACCATATGTATATGTAACGGGTATTCCCTGTGAATACAGACGCTACTACCTGCTGTGTAACCTGTGTGGCTCTCAGGAGCCTAAGCCTCCGCTTGGGGAGCCTGGGGTACATACATATAATACGATCTCGTGGTGCAACGCCTCCACCTGGGAGGGATCCCAATGGAGTGGGAGGAGGCCCTCACAGGAAACAATCACATTAAGCAAACAGTTGTAAAACAGAACTGGCTTTACTGCATAGCATGTACTTTTCATAAATCAACAGGTGTCCCTCTCTAGAGGAGACACTGACTACTGTGTCTCGCAGGACGCTCCCACCTACACCGGGTGATCCCACCCCGTGTCCAATAACCCCACACAATATGTCCCGCACCCTTAAAGGGAGAGGATATGTGTGACTGCGCAGCCACTAGTCCCGTAATAATATATGTAGGATCGTTGGTGCACTTGTTGATGGTTACCTGCCGAGCACTACAGTGCCCGGGCCTGCCAAGGAGCTTCACAAAGGATCCGAAGGCTGACGAATCCAGGAACTACCGTCCGGGGCGATCCCACCCAGATGGCTACTGCAGCGGTAGCGGAGGTCAGAGCCCAAACCTCTGGATGGACGCGCAGCGTCCGCTGTGTCCCTAACTGACTCTGTGTAGTAAGGGGCAGGGTCCCTAACCTGGGGCCTGTCCCTACAACACTCAACTACTGGTGACTCAGAGCTATCTGGGGCCTAGGGGGCTGCTGGCCTAGTGCAGGGAGTCACTGACTACTGCACCCTACCTCCTTCCCCTAGCTGCTCCAGGCGCCGACTCTCTAGCGTGCTCCAAGCCCGCGAAATGTATCTATCTCTGAGCAGGGAGATACTACAGCCCTTTTGGCTACCTGGCGTCACCTGACTCTGCCCCTGTGCACCCTGGGGGCTGTATCTCTTGGGAGCTATTCTCCCCTATGGCCGCCTCACGCGCACTTCCTCTGCGCATGCGCCAACCTCCGCAGTGGCCACCAGCTGCCCAGACCCATTGCGCATGCGCAACTACTTAGACAATGGCGACGCCCGTCGCGGGAGCCGCCGGGGACCTTCCGAGCACCGGAGTGCTCCCTGCTCGGCCCCCACCCTCCAGGAACACCGGGGGGGCTGCCGCTTGGCTCCGGCAGCCCCCACCATCAGCGGAGGTAACGGGGGTGTGGAGCAAATGGGGGAACCTGGTTACATATAAAACAACCTACCTCTTAAAACTGCCTTTAGTTCAAGTAATTTCAAGACTTCAGCTGTCTCACATGTCTGTAACTGTTACATTTAATAAAATCATGTCTCTTAAATGTGCTGAAATGTCTGCAAATTGAATGTATAACCTCTGTTCATTTAATGTAACCATGTATTGTCATCATAACTCTGTGCCCAGGACATACTTGAAAACGAGAGGTAACTCTCAATGTATTACTTCCTGGTAAAACAATTTATAAATAAGAAAAATGAAAAAGAAATGTACAGAACTGAAGTTTTATGCAGCACTGCATATAAAGAGGTGCAAGGGTTTGACTAGCAAACCATACACACTTGCTGCCCGATTCACAGTGAGATGAAAAATCACATTTACTAAGCAGTGATTGAGGTAAGTGGTGTGGTTTAATATGGCAGGTGCCTTAGCTCTGCTTTCATTAAAGCTTTTTGCTGAAACCAACATCACATCTCATGCTGCCATTGCACCTCTTCCATATCCCACCTTCAACAATCATTGTTTTCTTAGTGCCGACAACCCAAAGGTTTCCTAGTGCAAAGACCTCTTCCAAAATACTCCTTATTAGTTGTGGTATGCTTTTGCCTGCTAACTGTCACAGGAAGTGCACGTGTTACATACTGTACGTTACTGTAACGCGTAGCTCACCACAAACGAGGCGCGACTGCAGCGCTGAGGTAGGGATTGATATAGAACGCCAACCACAACCGCGCGTCTAGTGTGTAGGATAGTCTTGCAAGCTGGGTCGGAGTTATAGAGGACAAAAACGTGGTACTTGCCAGGTCTTGGAGCGGAGAGTAGTGGATCATTGGGGTACGTAGCCGGGGTCAGGATTGGAGAGAGTAGAGTCGTCGTAGAGCCAAAGCCAGGGTCAGTGCAGGAGAGAGCAGGATCGTCGTATTCCAAAGCCAGGGTGAGTGCAGGAGAGTATCACAAGTTCCAAGTCCAAAGCAGGGTCGGGCAGCAAGGTAAGAACAGGCAAGGCAGGATGCGGTAAGGTGCAGCGTCACAAACAGGAGTTATGCTCGGCAATGCAGGAGAGTACTGACAGGGTATATATAGCGCTATGGACATTAATGGCGCTATATAAATAAAGACATACAATACAATACAATACAGGAGCTCCCTCCAATGGGAGGCAACCAGGAAGTGGAGGAGCCCTCACTGATAGGCTGCTGGATCGTGCAGGTGCGTCCTATTGCGCAGCCGATTAGGAGTGGGGTGGGACCTCTGGGGAGTGCACGCTGCGCGTAACCCGCGCATCACGCTGGTGACCCGGTCGCGTGCCACAGCATCCGCTTTAGTGTGGGGGCGGAGACCGGAGGCGGGACCTGAGACGTGAAGGGAGGAGCGTGTGCGACCACTGTGCAGCATACCTGCGTCGTCAGAGCGGGGGCGGAGACCACAGAATGCTGGAGAGCGCATGCCACGCATGCGTCGCGCGTCATTGCCGCTGGGGGTAGAGTGCACCCTGGACATGGGGACAGCGGAGCCCGCACATTACCCGCGCGAACCACCGCTGGGATGCCCTCTTTGAGTGCTTCTGGAACCTGACGGACAGGAGAGGGTTAAGGGGACAGAACCGTCGGAATGGCGAATCCTCACACTTACATACCGTATACAGTTTTTCAATCTGGTGTCCTCAGAAGATGTCCTTCTAATGTATGAATGTGCTTATTAATCCTTTCAGTTGCAGAAAATACTGCAGCATATTGTATGTTGCTTTGCTGTGTACAGCTCAAGTGTAAAACCTTCCTTAATGTGTACCATTAATCTGTAGCAAGTCATACCAAGTTTTACTCATTAGGCCGAGTCCATGGTCCCTGCTGGCGTGCTGAGGTGCGCTGAGGCGCAGGGAAAGCGGGTGCTTTCCCTGGCCTTGCGGTTGCTTACCGCATGCTCTGTCAGCAGCCGTCAGGGGGTGGGCCGGGGGTGGGCCGGGGGCGGGCCGGGGGCGTGCGCGTCGCTGGCCGGGGGCAGGCCAGTGACGTCACGGAGCTGGTTCGCCCTCATTGGGCGAACCGCTCACGTGACCGGCCTGTCTCTCCGGCAAGCGGGGGAATTTAAAATTCCCCTAAGACATGCGCTTCCGCAAGCGCGCGGAAGCGCAGGTGAACCCTACTAAAGCCGCTCTAATTGCGGCTGTAGGGGCTCAGTGCTGAGCGGGAGCAAGCGCCAAACATGTCCGGGGCCTTTAAAGTAGAGGTTAGTACTCAAGGGGTCAAAAATGGCTGTGACATTCAAAATGGTAAAGAATAAATCAGATGTGAAAGATTTGTAATTTATTTTTTAAAGCGAAGACTTGCTTTGTTTCTTTACCACAGATGATAACTCCCTAGACTGAGGAATCTGAAGTCTAGTAAGTGTTTTTGAAAGTCTATTTTTGTTTGTAGTTAATTTTTTACATGTACCCTGTTAGAACTTCACTAGACAAGGTGACCAAAACAAGGTGACTACACTATCTCAGTGTCCCGATAGGTGATATATTTTGCAGAAAGAAACGGACTGCAACGAGCAATTTCTCCTCTGACCATTAGGTGGTGTTTTGCCCGGTTGCAGTGTGCGCTCACTGAGAAGGCAAAAGGTGTGTTTGCATGTGTGTCCCAAACTGGGGGAGAGGAGAGGGAGAGAGACTGGGGAGATACGGAGGGAGAAAGAGAGACTGGAGGGAGAGATGAAATCTCTGTTTCTATTTATCCAACTGGGGGTTGGGGGAGAGAGAGAGAGAGACTGGGAGAAGGGGAGAGACACTAAGGGGAGGGGGGAGAGACACTAAGGGGAGGGGGGAGACCGACTTTGGAGGGTGGAAGTTACAAACAGGGTGGGAGAGAGACTGGGGGGAGGGAGAGAGGGGGGAGAAAGATTAGGAGGAGAGCGTGACTTGGGGGATAGAAAAAGAGACTGGGGAGAGGGGGAGAGAGAATGAACACAGTTTAATTGGGGATGCTATTAGACAGATACCACTATAATATTTATTTATAAGTGATCCAATTTGTTTTATACATTTTTTTTTATTGTGTCCTGGTTTTCGCTTCTTTATTTAAAAACTCTGATTGAAAGCTGTGGAGATTTTTCATTTGAACAATCTAGTGCAGAATTTATTTATTTTTGACTCCAATTTTGACCCCAGTTTTCCAGCTGGGCAACCTAGGTAAACAAACCCCTAAATGTTCAAATCAATTTGGAGATCTATTAAGGACATAACACAGGATATGAATTGCCCGTTACCAGATTTTAAATGATAATCATTCCACTGCGTGTTGCCAAACTAATATTGGTGCTAATTTGATGTTTGGAATACATTTATCCTGTCAAGAAAAGAACGGGCTCTCCACAAGTCTTTTCAATATCAAAATTAGGGTTTAATTGAGGACAGATCGAAGTTTTGGTCCAAACACAGAGAAAGGCGTGCCGGTTCGTTCCCTGACAGGATTCAGCTTGCAGTGATTACCCCTTCGGGGTGTAACCGTGCACCCGAGGCCATTCAGCTTGCGATGTGACTGCACCTACTTTTGAATCTTGTTTGGTATAGATTTGACAACTTCTTCATGGGATAATTTAAACAGTATCTTTGCCCACTGAATACAACAGGTCCTCTAAATCTCCATTGTATCAGATCAAATGACATCCTTACAGATACATTATAGTTGGGTATGTACAGATATATTATATATCTTAATTTGTATAGCACCATCCGTGCACATAGCGCTTCATGGCAGTAACACACTACGCAGAAGTTTCTGCTCTAACTTATAACCCTTTCTCTGGCAGTTTTGCTTACTTCTAAATTAAAATATGTTCAACATTTTTCCAAATTTAGATTTGCAAGCCTAACTGTGAGAAACGCAATTACAAATATAACAGAACATATACTTTTAAGTATTGCTTTACTCATATATCATAGTGGCGGCCATATTTTTAGAGGCCCCGCAAAAATGTTTTAACATCAAATAGTAAATCTTTACTGAGTAGGAGTAACTGCAACTTCATTAAGCAAATGTAACACACATGCTTTGACCACCAATTACATTACACCCTATTGTTTTGCAAGCCGCAAACTAAACATATATATATATAAAACTACAATGTTTCTGGAAGCCAACAATATGTTACATGCAGACTGTGTGGCTGCTCCAAAAATTTAGTCTGTAATAGTTTATTTAAAAGAAAACATATTTTTGGCGATCTTAGCAAGCATTAGGACATACTTGAAAACGAGAGGTAACTCTCAATGTATCACTTCCTGGTAAAACATTTTATAAATAAATAAATTATATGATATCCACAGTTATTCCTGACCTGTTTGTGCTTTTCAAACCAGGACTGTCCCGGATAAAGCAAAGCATGAACTGTAACAGCTTTAACTTCATGTTGGCCTCAGCTTTGTAGAATACACCATCAGTGAAGCATGTGATAATAACAATCTTATGTGACTGTGGTCTCACTTTACAGCCATCGGATTATCTTGATGTTCCTTCTGAACAACATGAATTTAAAATTAGACTGACCAGATTTATTGCTAATATAAATGTTAAAGAACAGTAACAGAAATATACTTCGTCTCTATATGTAATCTACAGAGATGGGCAAATGTGTCAAAAATGATCCCTGGTGTTTGAAGAAAATGAGAGAGAAATCCTATTTTACAAGAGTCCCAAGTGATATATATCTATATATAATATAGATATATAATATTCAGCAAAAGAAGGACAGCAAGACACCTGGAGACCAGTAGTACTGGTCGACGGTAAAGGGGCCTTGAAAGTGTTGAGTATGTGATTTGGACCACGTGAGATGTAGGGGGTGGCATGGGCCTATGGGCCTATGGGCCCGCAAATAGTCCAGTGACTGGGTCAGAAAAGCAGGGGTGGGGACATCCTGAGGCCCATCATCCTCTTTGGCCAATTCTGCCACTTTTTGGCTAGCCCTAAGCTCATACATAGACTGAATAAAGGCAGTTCTCTTTAGGCAAGTGGAAGCGGAGCCGGAATCGAATGATCTCATCCACCCCAGCGGTCGCTAGCAGTATGACATCTCCAGCAAGTCAAACGGGGTCCTGGTACATGTCCAAATCCCGCACCGAAAGGGTGTAGACATCCGGCCGTCGCGTAGGGGTGCTGTCTTTGCTTTGTCAGCTTCTACCGCATAGACGTCGGCACCGGAAGGTACCTCCATCTGTACTGGAAAATCCCTGGATCGGCTTCCGGACACCTCCACGAGAGGTAGGCACATCCGCCTTTCAGGTCTCACGGTCGCGGTTACTGCTGTCAGACTACTCCGTCTCTTGGAGCCACAATAACTGTTTGGTTCCTCCGCAGCCTCAGCAAATTTGACAGTGGTCGAAACACCACAGAAGACTGTCTGCTACTGGCATGGGAGGAGGGTAGGGACACCTCCATAGGGGAAAGGCACTGGATCATTTCCAATCACCAGCGGCAATCAGCAGAGCTGGTCCCGGCTCATGCGCCTCTGAGAACAACAGTGCTCCATCACCCCAGGCAGTCACCTTACCCGGCATCTCTTGGGCTGGTTCCGGCTCACCGACCATCTCTGGTTCCTCTGCGGAGACCGGGTCTGGAACCATCTCAGCCTGCTCGGTAGTCATCGGGGTACTCGAATCTCCTTGACCCTCTTCTGAGGCACACGGGCCCTCCGAGTTTTCCATAGTTGAGGTAGACTTTTCTCTAGCAACATCGACCACCCAGGTATTGGGGTCACTCGCATCCTTTTCTGTGAATTCCGTAGGCAACAGCAGCGTGGGTTTCAGGAAACGTGCTCCACAGTGAGCACACTTGGTTTTTCAGGTCAGTTCGCCACCTGGGAAGGCGCATTTGAAGCAGAGGCATCTGAGGTACCGCTTCCCTTCCACCTTCACCACCAGGAGCCCTCCTGGTAATCGATAGTGGGTAAATTCCATCTCGCTTGACATGGTCAGCCTTTTCTGTAAGCACGGGCCCAAGAGCAAAGGGTAGCAAATTCCTTTCGCTCGCCAGGCTCCAAATAACAGAGGGTGCAGTTCGCTGCATCCGGTATGTCCCTTATTCTCCAAAGTCTTTAGGCCTT
This sequence comes from Ascaphus truei, assembly GCF_040206685.1. Classification (NCBI taxonomy): domain Eukaryota; kingdom Metazoa; phylum Chordata; class Amphibia; order Anura; family Ascaphidae; genus Ascaphus; species Ascaphus truei. The sequence continues at coordinate 61,169,708 of NC_134487.1, forward strand.
GGCTGTTGACGTGTCCCCTCCCTCTGGTGGAGATTAGAGGAGGGGCACTTGATGACGTTGACGAGGCGTGACTGACTCCTGGCTGAGCCAGTCACGACGCTTGGGTGGGGTCCTGGCTTTCGCGCCAGACCCTTGCAGAACTTTGCTTCAGGAAAAATAATTCAGCGCACCTCAGATGATAAAGAGAATTTTTTTTTTAAAGGGAGAGAAGAGAAAAAGACAAAAACAGCGTGTTAAAAAAGATTTCCAAAGAATGCCAAAGGTGAGATATGCACTTACATCAAAGTGCCTGCGTTCAGACACTTAAAGGTTTCTTTAGTCCTTCTCCACAGCAGTACAGCGATGCAGCAGGAGAAAAACTGGCAGGCAAAACAAAGCTTCTTCTTTAAAATGACACTTTATATAAGCTTTTCTTCAAAAGGTATACAAAGTAAAAGAGTACACATGCAGTAAAACGAGAACCAGTCTGTTCTCAGCTCTCCTTGATTCATCACGCCGTACCAGCCGGCGTCTTACGTCACTTCCGGTCCTCGGGTGCCACACAGTATCTGGTCCTCATCAAATCATGGGTAGGAAAATTCACAGGCATAACTGAGGAAATTATTCTAATGGGGTTTCAACATAGATTAAGGAGCCTATGCACCAAGCATTCATAAGTGACTTATGAAGGCCTTTAAGGCTAAAATGCCTACTGGTATGTCACGATGTGCTCACCACAAACTAGACGGAAGCGCGAGGCTGAGGTGGGGATTTCATATAACACAAACCCACAGCCACGAGGATGCTTCTTGGTTGTAGATTGGTCAAGGTAGCCGGGTCAGGTTTGGAGAGTTACGGATCATTGCGGGTACTTAGCCAAGGTCGGAGTTGGAGAGGTCTGGATTGTAGTGGGTAAGCCGAGGTCAGGGAGCCAGAGGTGCGGAGTCCATGAGGAAAGCTGGGTCGGTACATAGGAGATCACTGAAGCAGAGCAGGGCAAGGTAGCGAGAGACTGAAACAAGGCAAGGCTCAAGGGAGGTGAACACAGGTAACTGGAACTATGCTCAGCCGCTGAGTGAATGGAGAACAAGGAATAAATAGGAGGGGCTCACCACTGGGCCAGATCGCTGCAGATTGGCTGGTGAGCCCTTTTAAAAAAGAGGCGAATAACACATCTCCAATCCTCGTAACTTTTGGTAGAGGAAAGAGGCCTATTCTAGTAGCCTTCAAAAAGTCTTTCTGAATACCGTGATAAATACACTGAAAAAAACGGCGGTGTAACAGGCCCGGCGATTTGTTTTATGAACGCTTAGTGCATAGGGCCCCTAAGAGTTTCTTCTCCCGTATACAGTAACTGCATGAGCTGTTATATGAACTACTACATTATACTTACACCACACTGCCAATAGGATTTAATATGGGTCTTAGTTCAAATATCAAATTGCTTAAGATGTGTCTAACAAAAGGCAGATATTATACATAGTTTATGGGATTGCCCGAAGGTTAAGTCATTCTGGTCTAAAGTCCTAGATATCATAAGGAAAATAAGTGAGCAAGCAGCTATTCTGGGGGTCTACAGTACTTCAGAGGGGGGTTACCCTAGAGTCCCAAAAATAGTTGATATAGAATTTATGGCAGCATTAAAAATGATCTTATATTACTGGATCAAACAGATTGAGCCTCCATTCAAACACTGGCAAGACAAAATGTATTTTATACGGAGGATGGATTGGCTCAATTCTCTTCTTGATAAAGAAACATCAGGAGGTACATTTCTTACAAACTGGAACTAATCATCAATACCCTTTCCACGGACACACAAAGATTAATATACAAATATTTAGATCATACCTCATGGGTAGATGGTAAAAAAGCTGAGGGGGGAACTCCGTAACATACCAGACTGAGGAGCTGTGGGGAAACAGGGAATGATCAGACATATGGAAAAGGGAAATACCGGAGCGGTCCCATATTGATATTGGTATATTAATGTTAATGTCGCTGTTGATAGTGATATTATTACTATAACTAGGGAGGCTAGTGCTATATCATGTATGTTAACTGTGTGCACCTCTACTACTTATCAATAAGTATGTGATACTGCTACATTTGAAATTAGTGTACTCTATTGTTTTATTCTTAGTTGTATTGGTTTATTCGAGATATTCTACATTCTAAATATGAAAAATATGACGTTGTTCTAATGCGGACTTAGAAAGGATCAGATGGTAAAAACATTATATGTGGAAAATGTGTATTAAAGGTCTAATACCATCTAAATGTATATAATACAATACTTGGTAGAAGATGATCCCAAGACTATGGGGTGACACCATGATCACCATGTCCTGCCTCGATTACTGCAACATTCTCTTAGTTGGCATTCCACTGGTCCGCCTTTCTCAACTCCAATCCATCCAAAATGCTGCTGCTAGACTCATCTACCTCACTCACAACTCCAATTCTAGTAGAAAAAACGAATGGCGCACAGCCAGGGAGCCAGGTGTGGAATAAAAAAGTTTTTCTTTATTGCAGCATGGTGAGAGACAAATTCACCCCCTTGGGGGACACAGACAGGAACCTCCTACACGTTTCGGACCAACGGGTCCTTTATCAAGGAGTATGGGATATGCTTGGAATGGGCCCCTTATATACCTAATGTTTAATGTGCAAATTGCAAAAATCTGTGCAAAAAAACATCGCGGGCCCACTGCGCATGCGCGTGACGTCATCAGGCGCGTCGCTCCAACAACCCAAAGGATTGTGAGTAAAAACCGCCCCCTAATGCCGCCCGCGCATGCTCACAGTGGTCCGTGAAGAGAAATGAAATTCCCTTACTCTCTGCCTCCGCTCCCGCCCCCAGTGACGTCACCACGTCCTCTGACTGGCTGGAGCACACCGCTGCACCACCAATGACTGTGTGAGGCAGACGAGGCAGCTCCAATCACACAGAGTCCCGTGTGTCCACACTGCAAAGTAGAGTGGAAATGCAGAGAGAAAAAAACTTTTATGATGCCAAAAACGAGCAGACTAAAAATAAGTGCATTTCCACTCTACTTTGCAGTGTGGACACACGGGACTCTGTGTGATTGGAGCTGCCTCGTCTGCCTCACACAGTCATTGGTGGTGCAGCGGTGTGTTCCAGCCAGTCAGAAGACGTGGTGACGTCACTGGGGGCGGGAGCGGAGGCAGAGAGTAAGGGAATTTCATTTCTCTTCACGGACCACTGTGAGCATGCGCGGGCGGCATTAGGGGGCGGTTTTTACCCACAATCCTTTGGGTTGTTGGAGCGACGCGCCTGATGACGTCACGCGCATGCGCAGTGGGCCCGTGATGTTTTTTTGCACAGATTTTTGCAATTTGCACATTAAACATTAGGTATATAAGGGGCCCATTCCAAGCATATCCCATACTCCTTGATAAAGGACCCGTTGGTCCGAAACGCGTAGGAGGCTCCTGTCTGTGTCCCCCAAGGGGGTGAATTTGTCTCTCACCATGCTGCAATAAAGAAAAACTTTTTTATTCCACACCTGGCTCCCTGGCTGTGCGCCATTCGTTTTTTCTACTAGATGTCTCTGGATTCTGGATCCTTCTTGGCTTGCACGCCGGCAGAGGAACCCTGGTGGTGACGTGAGTAGGGCTTATTGGTTTAGACTGTTATAGTTGGGTCTGACTGTTGTCACTGCGATACCTACAAGTCTTTATTTGCCTGCCCACTCCCACTGGTATCTCCAGGGTTAATAGTATTCATATTATTGGATGGAGTTGCTGCGGGTTTGAGCACCCCAACTCTTTTACCTACACAACTCCACTTCTACTGCTCCACTACACATATCCGTTCACTGGCTTCCCATAGCCTCTAGAATTCAATTAAAAATCTTATTAGTGGCTTACAAAGATCTTAACGACACTACCCCCATTACAACTCATCCCTCATGCACAAATACATACATACATAAACGCCCCTACATTCTGACCAAGACATGCACCTTTCCTCCCACCTTATCACCTCTTCTCACACCCACCTGCAAAACTTCTCCCATGCTGCACCCTCTCTGGAATTCCCTACTATGCACCATCAAACTCTCCGCCAGCTTTAAGATGTTTAAAAACTCACCCTTTCAAGGAAGCCTACTCGCCATATGTCTAACATTCCACTCCCGTCCACCTTCAACCCCATTGGGACGAGCTGTGGGGTTTATGACAAGTCAAGACCCTTCTTGGGTCTGTGCAAATCTACAAGGAGGGCTTAACTAAGGGGTGGGGGGGGGGTTATCACTGATGGACCATTAAAAGTACAATATGTGTTGTATGGGACTAATAGAATCTAGAGATAAGGGTATTTGTTTTGCCAGAGATGGGATTAAATTATGGCTCTCCTGACATTTGTATAAATAGGACACTAAAAGGTACTTTCAAAGCATTTCTGGAAGTGTTCTACAGAGTGCTAAGGGGCGTGACTAACCCTACAATCCAAAAGATATGAAATATGGAATTCTGGACCTGACACAAACTCTGAATCATAATGTTTAGATATGTGTTCTAGTTTCAAGGAAATGAATGTAATGAGGCCAAATACTTGAGGTTTAGAAGGTAATAAAGGACAGATATCCATTTGTCCCTCAAACGTAGGGGTAAGTCTGTCAAAATTAGTATTTTTACATTCAGAAACCTCGCCTAAAAATATTGATATGACTCATGTGTGTCTATATTAGAGAAATTAAGATATGGGGTCTTTCATATATCCAAGCACATTTTAAACATCTTTTAAGGAGAGGTTTTTTTTCCTAAGTCATAAAAATGTCAACCCAGTAGCTGATTTACAACAGGGGTGGTCTTATGATATTCTGAAGGAAGGGAAGTTAGAATAAAAAGGCCTACTTTTTAATTATAAATTAAATTCAACAAGAGGTGTTTTGTGGGATCAGACACATGAACGCTCATCTTTCCTGTGCCAGTAACCTCCCTGGGAAAAGCCTATGACGTGGTAATGTATTGGAATTTCTGTGTATGTTTTATACTTTTATTTTAAGAAACTGTTCTGCATTTATTGTAATTGTATGTTCTTGAAATAATCTTTTTCTGTATTCTTAAAGCACTGTATTTTTATATATATTGTGATACCTGATATTATATCTAAGTCACATTCTGAAATGTGTACTGTTCGTGACAGATGGTATATTGGGACGATTTGAGGGCAGATATTGTTCATTTGAGGGACCATTGTGAAGGTGAAAAGTGGTCCAGCTAGAGAGCTGTGTGTTAACCCTTGTCCCATATGCAGGTCACGTGCTCACAGGTGTGCCGTACGTGACAGAGGCCATTGTACATTTTGAAGGTTTTGGATTGATAACAAGGTTTAGGTTTCTCCATGTGAGGCTTTGGTCTTAAAAGGAATCACAGTAAGATGACCTTACCAATTCATTTGAAATTACTCCACCTTGGATTATTCATTGTACGTTTTGAAGTTGAAATTCTAACATTCTGAACATTTTTAATTACAATTTGGCTTGTGGCCATTTCCCATATGTTTGCAAATCTTCTTTGTCTTATCCTTCATTATAGTCCATTGGGTTAATCAAACACAAATAAGGAAAGGAGTGTGTCAATATCATCAGTTTTGGATGCCAGAGATGGCATCAGAGGCCCAATGTACATGTTTTATGTTTTACAATTTATATATAATGAACAATGAAGTATGTCCCTTAAAACATAACTGTAAATTTATTACTAAAACATAACACTAAGCATTTATATATGTCTACAAAAGTGAAAAGTTCAATAAAATGTGGTTTAAATACCCAATAGTTGTGCATTGAAAAGCTGGCTACGGTTACAAACCAGAGATAAATAGATTACAGTGGGGGATAAAGCGATGAAGCGATCAAGACTCTCCAATGTAAAATGGATTATCCATGAGTATGTCTGCATACTTAGGTTGTGCTCAAACTGATGAGACCAAAAGAACACAGCTGTCTTTGAGTGTGTATACAAGTATATGGTACTGTATAGTAACATACATAGTGTGACAAACGTCTTTCTTACGCCACGTAAGTCTGTCCAGGGTTTGATGGCACAATCTTTTAGGGTAAACAAAGAGAACACGTAGCACAAAATTGTAACATTGCTTTATTCTGTCCCAGCACAGGACTGCAACTTTATCTGAAATACATTGAGATACCCAGGTTTGTGCCTGTAAACTTAGTCCCAAGCAGTGGGACTGTAACACTTTGAAATACATTTGAGTTTACTCAGGCGATTGCCTGTTAGATTCCGTCCCAGCAGGGGACTGCAACACTTGCATAGAGATATACCAAAAATAAACCTTGTTCAGTCGGAGTGCTTACTTAGACAGAGATTTCCCTCTCTAGGGTTGTGCGGCTTATCCGCTTTCCAACTATACAAAATACAGAACATTTACAATCTGTCCCAGAATTCATAAGATGGGGTTTTGTTACCTTGAAGGGGGCATCCTCCCCTAACAGGATGCAGGGAACAGTGGAGCCCCAGCCTCCAGACTCTACCAGAGAGACTGATGCAGCAAACCAAACTTCCATAAGTACCTGTTCCTCAATTAGGAGAGAAGGTGAGGGGAATTAGAACCATTGTGAACTCTTGTCTGGATTTCCCATCCACCAGCCTCAGTAACTGTGAAGTTATTGGATGGATCACATTTATACTCTGGCTGCACTTTCTGATCTAAATCATTACAGAATGCTCTCTAATATCCCGGGACTATGTCACAATAGTTACAACTGTTTTGATAATACAAAATGAGACATTTTTAGGACAGTAGATAGAGATATATAAGCTACCTCATGATGTTTTTTGATGCCACCCTCAAACACACCTTTATATAATATGTGGAGGGACACCTGTGCAAAAAAATAACAAAAAAACAAAAGAAGAACACCTGAGATATATGGTAATATAGATATGTAAAGTATATTTAAATTAGTTAAATTAGCATATCTCCCTGGAAACTCAGAGGTGCTCTTTTTGTGTACATGTTTTGTCATGTTATATAAAGGGATAGCATATAAGACATTTGTTTTTCTCCCCCTCCGAGATTATGATCCCTTTAGATGCCCTGGACCATTCGCAAATACAGAAATGATGCAGATATGACTATGATTAAATATTAGGAATTCTGTTTCAAAATCTTCAGACTTAAAAACTAGGACAAAACTGATTCAAATACATTGCACCAGATTTATTAAAGAGAATATACATTCAGTGTGATTTAACTAATTGATAGATTTGTACATATTCTTTGACCCAGATCTGCTCCAGTTTTGCCGCCAGGAAACTGAATACGTCTTTGCTATTTATGGATTGTGTTTTGGCTCAATACCAAATTGATAATTTACTGGCTTTTTAAGCCTTTTACCATGAGTAGTTCACTTGATGTTATTTCACTGCCACTAATGGAGGGATTATTTGACAGCAAATCAACTCTGACGGATGTTATTGCTCTAACAGCTGCATGGAACACCTCAAATACCCAGGGAAGTCACCATAAACATGTCCATCAGGAGTAAATTCAATCTAATTTAACAACACATATTAGTATTGCAGTGAAAGCTCAGAACCATGTAACAGTTTCTCTATCAATTATAATGTTGGTATCATTACAGTATATTAGATTAGTTTAGTATTTTTGGAAATGTAAGTGTGGAAGCCAAATGGTAAGCATCACAATAAAACAGGATGGTCATTTAATGTTCATATGTAACTGAGGCAATTCTAATCCTGCAGCTTTTTATAGAAAATCACAACTAGGGACATATTAAGATTCCTTAAAAATAATAATTACACTTATTTTTAACATAGTATGGTTGCAATTTCTGTAACAATCAATGTCAATGTGGAATGCAGGAGCTTCCAGGCCAGTAAGTATTAGCATCTCCAGAGGGAGTATCTGAAGAATCACTCCGAAGGAGCCAAAGAGTTAGGCATCCTCCCAATCGGATGACCTACAATACAATTGGGGCACCCCATTATGAGGCTCAGCAGCGGTCTCGCTGTAAGATTAAGTCCGTCATTGTGATATTCACAGAGATGTACAATTCAATGTAAAGTATTCTGTGATAAGTTGTACCCAGAGCACTGCATTTTTATTAGATAACGTCTGTTGATGTTGTATGTTATTTGTTACGCTGTTCCCAAGCGGGGCAGTTGGGGTTTTCACCAGGGGGAGAGTGTAACCCAGGTTTCTCCTGGTCCCCTGTGATCCCCTGACCTCCCGACATGGTAGCGGAGGTGTGCAGGAAGCTGCGACTGGTGCGGACACTTAGTGCAGGTGCTTCTGGAGGCAGGGGCAGACTCGCAGGTGTTCAGGATGGGAGGTGGGTCTCAGGAGGCTCGCGGAGGCTCCCGTCACCAGGCACTGCCATTTTCTTGCAGTCGCGCATGTGCAGTGCAGGTATGGGTGGCGGCGAGCATCTTCGCACACCCTATGCATGCGCAGAGCATCACACAGCAGCGGCCATTACACCAAGTACTCCGCAGGGGAACTACATTTCCCAGCAGCCTCAGGGGTTACACACCACATGCAGCCAGGGAACTAATAGGGTTACAGAGATGACGGAGTAGCCAGGAGATACATTTGGCAAGGAGGGGAGACCATGCCAGTCGGACTTGGGACAGGACAGGGGTAGGGTGTGCATGTGCAGGGCATCCGTGACCCCCCTTAGGCCCCAGCTAGGCCCCGACTCCCCTCAGTTTATGGTTGCTGCAGGGAGAGGCCCAGGAGATAGGGACACTGCCCTGTAGCATCAGTGTGAGGGACAAAGCCAGGATGCAGCTGAATCCTGGCCTTAGGTGATCTGGGACCAGATCACCCAGCTGCATTACAGAGACAGAAAAATGGAAGGGCTCCGGTGCAACTGCGCATGACAAACTCCAAGTAACTCCAGGATGACTTCAACAAAACCTTATTGCACCGAACACAATAGGGCTACACCACTGTCTCCCCCTTTAACAATACGTGGGTTTAACAAGCAGAGTCCTTAAGATTCGCATTTTAGAGCACCTTAGACTCATACGCAACCACGATATGCTGCATCCGGTGTATGCACACTTCAATACCTGTCCATTAGGTTCATTGGGTGCCTTGCAATGTTTAGCTATTGAGCACATCCTTTTACCTCCGCATGGAGGAGATAGGGTTAAAATCCTGCATCAGCGAGAAGCTCATTGGATTTTTGCTTTAAACACCCTGCAACCCAATGGACTCAATGTAGACTGGGATCTACGGTGTTTCTTATGATATGAGTTATTTCTTTTTTTGTAGAGGTCATTGAAATCTGTTTTGTCCTTGCATTTTTTTAAACCTTTAAATGATTATCATCAAGTTTATTTCAATATATGTTTTGCTATTTATCCTCCACTTTTGCTCTCTCCTGTTATCCCCTTTTCCTCACCATTCTTCCCCTCCCCCTCTTTGATCACCCCCTCCCCCTCCTCTTTCCCCTCCCCCCTCACCCTCTCCCCCCCCCACCATCCCTCTCCCTTGCCCCACTTTTTCTTTTTTCTTTCTTTGTTGTAGCCCTAATTTATGTCTCTAATCTTATTACAAGCCTCAGTTAGCCCTAATGCATTAATTATGTTGTGAATGGGGTTTAATAATACCTTCACTTTTGGATATTGGGTTGAAGCTGTATTACGTTAAATGATATGTGACAATTAGGGGTACAATTTTATCTTGAAATGTTGCTTACAGATTTTATTATACCCTTTGTGGCATTGCTCTATGATAAGATGAGCTTACTATAGCACTGATTATGATAATATCAGATGGGCTCTTGAAGTGCATTTACACACTACATTAGCATATTGAGCCTACTATAATAGTGATTATGATAACATCATGTGGGCTCTTATAATGAATTTTTGTAATATATTAACATATTTAATTACGCATCATGTGTTAAGGGCAATCAAGCAATGAAGGGGTTAACAGTTTTACCCGTTTTCGCGGGCTTTTAAGTATAAAGTAGCAGGCTCATACCACTTCTCCCCACTGCGAGACTAAGCCCTATTCTAGAGGGTGAAACGCAAAGAGGGGGAGACAGTGGTGTAGCCCTAGTGTGTTCGGTGCAATAAAGTTTTGTTGAAGTCATCCGGGAGTTACTTGGAGTTTGTCATGCGCAGTTGCGCCGGAGCCCTTCCATTTTTCTATCTACTAACAGAAGGCTGCACGCGGGAGCTGTAGAAGAGAGGAGAGCTGGACCCAGACTGAAGTCGTGATATAGGTAAGGGTTTATTCATTTCCCACCTACTCCAGTCACTCTAGTGGCCATGCTTAAGCTCACTCTCTCTCAGCACCACATGACTGTTTGACACCATAGGTGCCATTGCTGCATGCCGAAGCGCAGGACAGTTGTTTTTGTTGGAGCATTACAGAGACATTCTGCATAGTGGTACCATCCACGCGGGACCCACCCAACGTAGAGGCGGAAGCTTTGCGGAGACATCACTGGATCCATTGGATCCCATCTTGTTGCATCGGCGCGCCCGAGTGCTGGAGCACCCGGCAGGTACCTCACCTCTTCATGTGCACCAACCCTACACCTTAGTGGGGTAGCGCTGTCTCACACACTTGGGCGAGTGGTTCCTTGTGAACAATAGGGTGGTTGGGTGCCCAAGGGCCCCTAGGTACTGTGGGGACTACGAATCAGGCGTGGGACATAAAGGGGGTTGGAGGATACTGTCGTGCGTGACCGTGTGGTTGTGTCTACATATATGTTCAGTGTTTTATGCATACAGTAAACGGTTACTTTTATCTGGGTGTGTGATTATTGCATGGAGTCCTATAATGGGGTTATCACACACAGTAGGATCCTGCTACAGGTGGAGGCACTACCAAGTGACGACTAAGGTATACCCCAGGTTCCAAGCAGCAGAGACTCAGGCCTCCTGTGAGCCACAGGTATTGCACCCTACACACACCGTAGCCACAAATCTCCCAGGGGGTGGGGGAAAGTGCGCTACACCTGTATCCAGTGCTCATTTTAATGGTGTAAATGTGTAAACCTGTATATAGAGCTCATTTTAATGGTGTAGATCAGTACAGGGTTGTACAAAATGTTGGTTGTGGTGTGAGCTCTATGTGCCCAAAATATTGTAGCACTGGGCATTTCAGCTCTATGTATAACTTTTGAGGTCTTGTACTGTCTGAGATTAAGTGGTGGCAGCTAAACCTACTGAGGAAACATGATACTGTTAACTTGGATTGTTGCCAGGGTACAAGACGATCAAGCTGAAACATTTGTAAATCCTCAAATAGCAATACTTTCTGCACTGTTTAAATAAACATACTGAAAAGTTCAAAGAAATTATGAATAATACATTCACATTTTTTTAGGTTAATAACTTAAAATGAACCTTGTAGTCAGTTGTCAAGTGGAATTAATTGAAATGAAATTTATTTCAGATGTAATGTTAAGGAATAATGCATGTTCCAACACAAACCAAATTATTGGCAAAAGGAAGAGAGGACTGAGTCTTTACTTATTATAGTACAGTGTTCAATTCCATGATCCAGCCTGCAAAAGCAACAAGGTCAGATGGGATACAGCCAAGGATATAACAGAACAACAACTTACGGAGCTCCTGGCAACTCCAATGACAGACTTGTTTAATTCATGGTGCAAACTTGCCACATCTCTAACTAATTCGACCACTGTTTATGGACATGGCACCTAAGGAGTTAGGTAACTACAGTACAAAGCAGTGGGTCTTATTTCAGTGGCAGGAAAATGTATAGAAATAATGAAAATAATTATTGAATATCTTGAATAAGGAGTACAAATCAATTTCTTTAGCTTAGATTATGTCAAACAAAGCGACGAAGTTGATGCTTTAAAGGAAATTGCTAAAAAAAAACTGAGCAGTTTAGGAGTTGATGTTAAATTTTAATCAATAACGTATTGCTAACAAAATGTTGAAATGACATGGTTATAACAATAAATGCTGCGTAATAGATATTTCAATGAGTTTGATAATAAAGGAAACATGGATGTTTGGCACTACTGTCCTTTGTGAACGTAGCAATTTAGTAGTAAACAAACAGCATTCAAAAATTCATAGCTCAATTCTAATCACTTATTTTACGAGCATTTAGTAACTTCTCCCCACTATGATGATTTGAGACAATGATTCCTATTCAACATGCTGTAAGTTGTTTCCCCATCTCAGGGAAGCTTGGTTGTCCATTCCCTGAGATGCAGAACTGGTTTCACAGACTGAATATGAGACAGAGGGAAAAGGAAAACTAAAGAGTGGTCCAAAACATTGTGGCATCTGCAAATCATTCATGCTAAATAGTACAGTACAGAAAGGTAGGAAATAGCTAAGGCACCAGGGCTTATTGTACCAGAAACACATACCTCATAACACGCTAAGTAGGCAGGGGAAGCAGTATACAATGCTACATGTAGCCATTTCTAAGATTGGTGTACATATCTCTTTCTCATGTTGGCAGTAAACCTGGTAAGTATGCAGGATTGCCAGCAACAATCAATGGAGGTTTGCCCTCAAACCCTGGTGAGGTGTCATATATCCCCAAAGGAAGTGACAACATGCAATGTGCCCACACTTAGTGGTACAGAGCAGGTTTGTTCTCTGGGGGGTGATATAAGACACAGCACTGCCTAAAGTTAGAAGTTCAGTTTCCTGTTGTTGTGCTGCCTCTGTTCAGTTAGAGGCACGGGAAGGTTTGCAACAGTGTTGCAGTGTCTCCTGCTAGCTGTAAGTCAGTGAGCATACGCAGCAGAATTAGAGGAGCTGACAGAGTTAGAGGAGCTGACAGAGACAGAACAGCTCAAGAGAGAGAGACAGAACAGCTCAGGAGAGGAGCTTACAGCAGCCAGAGAAGCTGGGGAATCTCTTTGAGAGTAAAGGTGGAAAGCAGATCTATTAGGGAGAAGGGACCTTCCTAATGGAGTGCTGCACAGAGATGAGCGGCTGAGCTGTTATCTGTGAGGGGCATCTTGCCCACATCACCATGCCAATAAAGATGCCCAGTTCGAATATACCCCCACTGTGTGAGTGTGAGATTACTCAACAGTGGCAGTCACCACCAAGAAGGAGTTCCTCACCAGGACCATCTCCCTGCGGAAGCACAGATCCTGATGAGGTGGAGGCGCTGCACATGAAGTAAGTTGGACTCGCACCCACTACCTCAGCTACCTGTCCTGATGACATCCCCTAATACCACCAAGCGGGAGACTCAGGAGTCCTGTTACTTGCAGGTGCACCACCATACACGATCACGTAATGGGGACCGGTTAGATCACACGGGCCAATGTGAGATTGGGGGGTCAGACAAGGGGGTCCACCCGTTACATACATATCGAGGCTTACAGTATAACCAGGGCACTTTTCCAGGGGGAACGCGGTGGGTCACAGTTCCTTTACCTTTATTCATAGACCAATTATAATTATATAGCATTATTGTGATAACCTAAAAAAAAAAATATTATATGTATTATAAAACAATTGGAATGTAATAATAATTACTTACAAAAATTAGAGCATAGATAGATTCAAAACTATTTTGAAACATGAATAAATGTGTTTATTATTGCGCATGTCCAAGAATAATCCCCACCCCCTCAGTCGCATCCCCATGTTAGAGTTCCTTTACCTTTTTTTCTAGACAAAAGCACTAGTTACAGTATAACTATAACTAACAGGGAAGAAGAACTAGTGATGTATCTTTACAGATCTCACTTTGAGGCTGTGTGCGCTGCACACTTTGGCCTCCAGATCAGCAGCTCAAACTAAAATGTTGCTGAATTTATATTGAATGCTTCATAGATAGCTCGACAAATAAGCATTATAAGAAGGACAAAGAGTGAGGGAGTATGACCTGATACAAGTATAAACAAGCAGGAAGTGTTTCAAAAGAAAAAGACCACCTGAGCATACAGTATACTACTAGGACAAGCGGGTGAAAAAAAGCATATGATTTTTTTAAGGCACAAATAGCCAAGCACCGCTGGGCGTTGCTCAGCCAGGAAGTTTTCATAGCTGGAGAGTTGGGGACAACAGCCAAGGTTGCCCTACATTTTATGAAGAAGGACATAAACAAACTTTTTTGGATCCCATAAAATATTAGTGACAGCGTGGAATACATTATATAGTAATTGATGTAGCCAGGTCCCCTCTGCCACCCTGGTTCCTCGTCTCCCTCTCCCTTACCTCCGGCAGGATGGGAGCAGTTGCGGTGGCGAGAGGCTAGCTGGCGGCCCCCTTTGCAGGGAGCTGCCATGTTTATTGTGCTCGAGCGTGCGCAGACGCGACGCGTGGCAATTACAGGGATTGCAGAATGGCATAGGTGGCGCGCCGTAGTGCTGGGACCTCCCAAAGATGCGCATGTGCAGTTGCAGGCAGTGGCAGCCATTAGAAGTTTGCGCATGCACAGCAGAGATGCTGCACGCGGCCCCAATGTTAAAGAGGTCAGTACAAAGGTAGATGCAGCAGGTGCCAAAACAGTGGGACTACAGGCCAAGGGTCGAGGCCTTGGATGGTCCCGGATAAATCGCTCTGGATTGGGCTTACCTTTACCTCTGGATGTTAGTATTGGGCTGGTGATGGGGCATGGGCAACTGGGGCCGGTGAACTGGGCCTATCAATTTCCATGACCAGTCCAGAGTTGGCAATTTTGGGTTTGCCACAACTCCTAGGAATGGTATAGGGGCAACACTAGTGGATCCGAGGGTTCGACGACCTCTTCCTTGGAGCGGGTTCTTCGTTAGGGCAGGGACAGTGGGTAACTGTCCGTCACTTACCCCTGGAAGTCCTGGCGCCAGTTCTGCATCTGGAGCGGTAGCCATCTTGTTGACGTCATCAAGTTGCACTGATCTCACGAGGCCTCCAGGCAAGCACAAGTTTGGTGGCAGCGCCGGAAGTGCATCACCCCATGGCACGCCAAACAGGGCACAGCCGGGCTCCTCGTCTGGATGGTCGCAGCAGACTCCTGTTGAAAGTAAGATGTGGAAGCCTCACCCACCCGAAGGTAGGGGACATCTTCTGACTCCATAGATTCTTCCACAGGCGGGTCTTTCACAGCGTCGGTGTCTTCCTCGGGCGTGGGTCCTCCTTCTGGATGAATGCCTTGGGACTGGAACTCTGCCGTAGGACACAGGTAGGTGAAGATCTTTTCTTTACAGGTGTTCGGCAGCTTGCTTCTTTGGAAGAGGAGGGTAAGGACACCTCCTCTGGGCCGTGATGTTGGGGCACCTCGCACCCCCTGGCAACAATTGGCATGGAGCAGGCCTGCTCCGGCACCACCAGGGGAAGCGCACCCAACACCCCCGGGGCAGTCAACTCCCCCTCCCGCAACACCGACACTGGTTCTGCTCCTGGATCCATCGGGAACTGGACAGCAGGGGCCATCTCGGGCACAGGAATGCTGGCACTTCGGGTAGTCAACAGCAGGGCCCACGGGCCCACTGATGGTATTGCTGCATACAGATTGGCATAGGCAACATCTAGCGGCAATAAGGGCTGGTTTTAGGCCAAAGTAGGTGTTGCAGCTAGGGCACATGGGCCCCCGATATCTGTGGCAGGGTAGAACTCTGCAGGGGCTGTACCGAGCAGCATGCGGGCCAAATCGTAGACTGGCATAGGAAAGACCATAGGGGCTTCACCGGGGGGTTTGGAGGCCCGGTCTATCAGAGGGAACCGCGCAGTGGGGCTGGCGTCACCTCCTGAAGCCGGCAGTTGGGGCACACACAGCGCAAGTGGTGTTGCCCATTGATAGTCAATACCAAGTAGCCCCCTGGTAGGTAGTAGTTTGTCAGCTCCAGCTCAGATATTTTTTTCTTTAGATGAGGTAGGATAATAGCAGCAGTTAAGCAAGGCAGCTCCACTCTCTCTCTCACAGGAATGCAAAACTAAAGTAAAGCAGAGTGTGCTTAACACCTCCCATGGCAGAGACAGAGTCCTGGACTGGATTTTAAGTGTTGTCCCTTCTGTAGGTGGAATATAGAGCAGAGCAGGATGGATCAAGGAGTGACCTGGCTCCGGCTGAGCCAGTCACAGTGATGGGCGGGATTAGCTTTTGCCTCCGAATAGCTTGCAACTGATTTTTGCAGAAACTTGCGACTTGCTTTGCAAGCCCATGCAGTCCTGTGGTTTCGGCAGGAACGCCATTTTGAGAACGTGGAACATGCAATAGACTCCATCTTAGAGCACACAGCAAAGTCCATAGAACAAAAGGTACACAGGGACCCTGGCGACGCCTCAGAGGCCCATTCCTCACATTTTGAATTGTAGAACAGTCCATACTGACTTAGGTGCACAGGGTCCCCCAGCCTACAACTGAGGGTGGTCCGTCCCTATTGTGAATAAGATGCGGGGTTCACGCCACTGGACAATTTCCCACAGGGTGCGCCCCCCATAAGCACATTTCAGGTACCCAGGGTCTCAGCCTACAACTGAAAGGGCGCTGGCCCTAGTATTTTCTCGTATGCAGCTTGAAGTGTATCCACATTCCATGGACTTTTCCACAGGGTACGCCTCAACCACTGGTCTGTACTTAACTGAAGGGTTCACGCTCCCTGGTATCATGCCCTCAGGGTATGCCCCAACATAGTCTCTCTATTGGTAAGTGTCTGGGTAATCCCCACCCTGGTGTCATCTCAGAGAGAGGTTCCCCCCTTCCTCGAATGGGTGCCCAGGGTCCATGGTGAAGCATCAGGGGCCTGGCCCCAGCCTCTTTTACTGCCAGCTGCAATGTCCTGAAAAGCCTGCCCTATTGCTGCATCTCAGCAGTGTCTCCATTTGTAGCACTGCTTCCCCCCCATCCACCGGGAGATCTTGCCCTGGCTACAGATCTGTGTGGTGCTTTGTACCTGTTTGGATCCAGGAGAGATTTGCTTCCGCGATGTTGTGGGGAACAGGACAGGCTTTTGGTGATCCTCAGGTTCTTCTCATAGGTGTCAGCGCCTCCAGTCCCAATAGGCTCCAGCAGAGTTGGAGGCAGTCCCTACCATGACAGTCTTTTCTCCTATACCTCTGCCCAATAGACTGCGACTTAAGTGGAAGTATATAAAATGGGATCTTTATTCAGGCAGCCACTGCAATGTCATTACAGCGTATGCCTTGTATTGGAGAATGGGTCCCAGACCCCTGGATGGTGCGGGCCTTCTGGCAATATTGAGGCCTTGTGCTCTGCACAGATCTTGGCTGCATCTGTCTACCACAGGAGGGGAAGAGCTCCACTCCTTACCCCAGGAGGGGCTTGACTGAAACAATTTGGAACACATCCTCCCTAAGGGTCAGAGGGGGAGGGCACAGGGTCTGCACCAGGATTGGTTGTACACAGACTCCCATTCACCTCCACCCAAGTAACTCAGAGAGGCAGCATGAGGAAGGGTAAACCTACAGGATAGCCTGTCACTGTCTGTAGCTATCAGAACTTATGTGACAGGAAGGCAGAAAGATAGTCTGGACCAGCCATGGGTATATATATATATATCCAGCCATAGTGGGCTCCAGTAGAAATGAAGGCAATCCCCACCATGGCAGTGTTTTATCCCTATACATCTGTCCAATAGATTGCGGCCAGATATATAAAAAGGGATATACATATTATATATACACAGATACACAGATATGGTGATTATTATTATAAAAGGGAAGGTCTTCATTATGTATGTAATAGGGAACGTCATAGCGTCATTACGACGTCACACATGCGCACAACGGGGCCACTTCGAGTGCGAATTACTATTGCGGCCATTCGAGTATAGGAGGCAATCTCTGGGACTCTTACAGACGAATTTGATCGTTGAAAACACCTCTGGTTTCCTGTCAGCAGCTACATCATGCCTACAGCCCTGAGGGAGCTTCGATCTGTGGATTTCAGATACAGAGAAACTGGATGGTGGTGATTTATTCACAAATTGCTTGAATTGTGTTTACTCTTGTGAGTGCATTTCCTCCCTCCCCCCTCCTCCTTTTTTATCATTAAATGTACCATTTTACGCTATGGGGCGTGCGCTCTCCCTTCTTTTTTTCTTTATATATATATATATATATGCAAATATAACTGTATGCTCATCTGCATGTCTTAGGCAGGTCTGCAACCCCGCCTTTCCCCATTATCACCCAGCATACAGCACTTCCACTGCAGCAAGGGATTCTGGGAAATGACATGCAAATGAGCACACAGTGTCACTTTTTGCCTCAATAACCATTTTTAACATGGTTCCCTATAGGCTTAAGCTTGCTGCATGGTCACAGCTTTGAGCACAGCCAGGGTTAAGGTGCATACCCAGAAAACCACCCACAGACAGCTGTTTCGACCTTGATGGGTCTCATCAGTGTGGGGTTGATTTTACTGGGAATGCATATATATATATATATATATATATATATATATATATATATATATATATATATATATATATATATATATATATACACACACAATTGAGGACTGCACTTGGGTGAGGTATGAGAAGAAAAAATAGAAAAATAAAAAATAATAAAATTGAATAAAAACCTATAAATCAATACATAATCTCTTACTGAATAATCAATGAAACCTAATTGATTGTGCATGAATAAATACACATGGTGTGTTGTGGACCCTCCTATATACACACAATAATAATAGTCCTATGGAGTCCAAAATGTGTCCAATATGGGGAAAAAACAAAGCACTATCAGGAAACAGGCAGCTTCTTAAAAAGGGCACAACGACCTCCCTCTCCACCTGCAAGGAAAAAAGAAGAAAAAAGTGCCCAATCCTAGTGCATTACTGTGCAAAAAATAAATTTAATTCCCAAAAAAGGCTCATAAAATGAACTCACAAACATAGAATATAAAAAAGCATGTTATGAGATAATACTCATGCTCCAAAGGATCAGGAAACGCCGCTTGTCTGCTACACTGCTCTGTGACTCCACTGTATCCGGTATGGCCCTCGTTGTTCACCACCAGCAGGAACTCACGATGTTAGGTTCTCCACGAACTCCTCTCCCCAGGAATACACCAACAGATGATTTTGGTTCCCACCGGGGACGATGGATGCGGTGGAACAGCGGATGACGTCACACGGTAAGTATGGATACCGAACAGGTTTGAATGCCGAGCAGGTTTGGAAGAGACGCTTGAAGATCCACAGCACACCTGGCCCATCAGGGGATGAAACGCGTAGATAAATATATCTATATATATATATATATAAATATATATATATATATATATATATATCCTGGCCTTCGGCAGCTATTGCTAATTCTGGGCCTTTCCTCTGTCAGTCCTGTTAGAACAGGCAGTGGAAAGGTTAATTCCTTCAGTTGGCCTGTTTGTGAGTTTCAGCTCTGAAGTATTGTAGCAATATTCAGAGGCGGGCCTAAGCAACCTTTGAGCATGTTAATCTAAAGGGTGGATATGGGTTGGAACACCCCTTGATGTGTGTGTGAGCCAATCAGTATCCAGCTTTGAGTTGTAATGATTCAAAGTTAGAGACACTCCCTGAGGATATTCAAATTGAGACATGTCTCCACAAATATTGTATGTTAGTTAGTGAGTAGGAGTAGAGGAGAAGAGATTGAAGAGAGGGGACAGAGAATCGTTCTCCCCCTCTTGCCCCACCTGGGTAAGGAGGGGGGGGGGAAGTTAAGCTGCCATGAGCAGAAATGCAGAGAGCAAGATCAGGCCTATGATGTTCTGCTCTATGCTGTGTATGCTGCTCTGAGTAAAGAACCACAGAAAGAAGCTGCTGTGTGTGTATCACTGTTCCTGGTGTGAGGAGAATGGAGTGTCAGTGGGGGTCTCTCCTCTGGAGACCCCAGGGGATCCCTACTGGCTGGAGGCACAGCACCACCCAGAAAGAGCAAGGTAACCTGTCCCACACCACCTCCTGTCCCTGTCCTGGTTCTCCCCACAACACCGTGGAGCCCTCAGCACTCCTGTTTACCAGCAGGTCACAGCACCCAGACCACTCAGAGTGACCAGAAGGAGTGTACCCCCCAATCTCATGTCAGGTGGGGTACCATAGAAGGGTTATATATATATATATATATATATATATATATATATATATATATATATATATATGTGACAGAAAATATAGACAGCGCCCTTCACACACTATACCTAAATTGCTGCAGCCCTGATAGATGTGGCAAGAAATTGCACCAGGCAAATATGCCCAATAAACAGTGGTGTGAAAATAACTAAATGTATTATGGCAGGAAAAACTAAAAGTGACTATTGGATAAAAACACAAAAGCAAAAAAGAAGTGTGCATAACATATAAAAATAAAAAAAATAAAAAAAAGCAATAAAAAAGATATTGCCAATTGATGTGGGTAAAAATGACACTGAGTGTCACTGGGACTTAACTAAAAAATGCAAATATAAAAAATGGGTTCATGTGATAGGCAATGAAAAATTCAATACACGATTATGAACCTATAAATGCAGTGAATATTAAAAATACTTAAGTCCACATGTGTCCATGATAAGTTGATTTGCAAAAGGTCCAGGCTGCTTCTTCTTGGGCTCACCGAACTCCCACAGTACCTATTAGAGAAAAAGAGAAAAGAAGCGCCCGATCCTTGTGTAAAATCAGATGAACAAAGTTTTAATATCTCATGGACAAGACAAATGCACACTTACAATTTGTCTGATAAAATAAAGCATGTTATGGGACCTGCCCATGCACCAACTGAGGACTCCTCGGTCTCTTCTTTGTGTGTGAGTGTCAGTATTGGCTCCAAAAAGGATGTTGCTGTCAGCTGCTGTCTCCAGGGGAGTAATCCTTAGTGTTTGTGAGCACTCAATCTCCACATGCAGCTGCCATTTAGCCTTTCTTCTCACACTTGAAACCGGAAAAAAATCTTCAGGCAAGTCCTTGCCTCCTCACGCTGGTGCTGAGAGCTGCCCTGTCACTGTAGGCTCACTGCCAGATATCCCTACGCGTTTCTTCCGACTCTGCGGATTTCATCAGGGGATGGATCCATCCCCTGATGAAATCCGCAGAGTCGGAAGAAACGCGTAGGGATATCTGGCAGTGAGCCTACAGTGACAGGGCAGCTCTCAGCACCAGCGTGAGGAGGCAAGGACTTGCCTGAAGATTTTTTTCCGGTTTCAAGTGTGAGAAGAAAGGCTAAATGGCAGCTGCATGTGGAGATTGAGTGCTCACAAACACTAAGGATTACTCCCCTGGAGACAGCAGCTGACAGCAACATCCTTTTTGGAGCCAATACTGACACTCACACACAAAGAAGAGACCGAGGAGTCCTCAGTTGGTGCATGGGCAGGTCCCATAACATGCTTTATTTTATCAGACAAATTGTAAGTGTGCATTTGTCTTGTCCATGAGATATTAAAACTTTGTTCATCTGATTTTACACAAGGATCGGGCGCTTCTTTTCTCTTTTTCTCTAATATATATATATATATATATATATATATATATATATATATATATATGTAATGGGTGTTCCACCCCACCCAATCGCATATACATATATATATATATATGAATGTAGGGGGGACCTATATGTTACCAGGTGTGGTGCGTTATACCTGT
This sequence comes from Ascaphus truei, assembly GCF_040206685.1. NCBI lineage: Eukaryota > Metazoa > Chordata > Amphibia > Anura > Ascaphidae > Ascaphus > Ascaphus truei. The sequence goes on from NC_134487.1 coordinate 61,191,249, forward strand.
CAGGCTCACAGGAGGTCTGAGCCTCCGCCAGTGAGATCCTGGGGTGAATCCTCTGGATCGTTCTCGGTTTCAGCGCCTCCACCTGTGTAGGGTTCTAGGGATATAGAAGTTTGTCTACACAGGACCCATATACACAATAACCACGTACTCAGGAATATATATAACCAGTTTACTGTAACGCAGAATATATATGCAGGCAATAACACACTCTTATAACGTACACTACTAACACTCCCCCCCTAAGGGTTATCTCCACCATGTAACTCCGTCCTCTCAGTATCTCTTACTCCACTAGGAGTATACCCTCCCACCACCGTGTATCCCCACACCGTGTCCACAGCCTACCCCCTTTTTTCTCGTGGTCAGCGCTGCCACTATGTGAATAGGTAATGTTAGAATGGTATAGGTTGGTGCACTTATGAGGTACCTGCCGAGCGCTCCTGCACTCGGGCCAGCAAACAACTTCGCAAAGGATCAGTCGCTTGGTGATGCTTTCTGATCCAGGGTCTCCTGGCACGAGGTCCGCCAGGGGCGATCCCACCCTGGAGATAGTCTCTGTCTCTGGGGTGTAGGCCTGAGCCCAAGCCTCCGTTCGGGGAGCGCAGCGTCCGCTGTGTCCCTATCATTGACACTAATGGGATAGTCCCTAACTTAGGGCCAGTCCCTATGCACCACAAGCTGGGGGAGTTCAGGACCTATCTGGGGCCTAGAGGGTTTTCTTGCCTATTGCAGTGGGTCACAGACCCCTGCACTCACCTCCTTCCCCTAGCTTTCCCAGTCCAGCACTGACTAGCGTGGCTCAGCGCACGAAAAGTATCAATTCCCTGCAAGCAGGAAGCTCCTGCAGCCCTATTGGCTCCCTGGCGTCATGGGGCCGCTCCCGAGGCTCATGGGACTTGTAGTCCCTTCCAAGAGCCTTCCTTGGTAGGCTAGCGTTCGCGCGCTTGTCCTGCGCATGCGCGAACTTCCCTGCCAGTTTCCCGCTCTGAAATCTTCACTGCGCATGCGTGAGCAATTCGCTATGGCGACACCTGCACCGGGACCCGCCGAAGCACCAGCAACGCTACCGCAAGCTTCCCTGGCAACCTGCACTCCTCAATAACGGCGCGCTATGCTAACTCATGCTCCCACACCTCTCCACGAGCGCGGCTAACCTCCTAACCACCGCGGTGAGTACCCAGAGGGGGGGGGGGCAGCAATGCAGAGGGGGACCTGGCTACATATATATATATATATATATATATATATATGAGGCCAAATAGGGTCATAGACATATGCAAACACCCAGGAGTGCTGCACTTGAACACAGAATGATAAGACTGGGGTCATTTATCCTACACCACTCTAGCCAGCTTCCCTTCCAAGCATTACATTGGATAAGGTTGCAGTTGATATTATCAAATTATTTGAACTTGCAGCTGCTGTTGTTATTTTGCCATCACTCTTGTTGAATACTGCAGTAAGTAACATTACATTATATTTGCACCTCAAACAGACACAATTACACTGCACAAATATCCTACTGTATATATAGTGAACGTCAGTTCACATCAGTGGGGTCTATATCAAGGCAATTTTAAGCAAAACTGGACTATTTTCATCCTGCCAAAACAAGTGTGTGCAACGCACGACATGAGAGAGAAGCAGGTCTGACCAAAAAAATCAAGCTTTATTGGGAACACATAAAATCGAGGGTAGTAGCCCTTCTACACGTTTCGTGCAGGCTATGCACTTTATCAAGAAGTTCCACATCATGGTACAGCCTGTTTAAATACAGCTGACTGCTAGTTTTGGTGCCAAACACAATTACGTCACTTACCGCAATCCTCCAATGCGCCACCGCATCAATCACACATGCGCAACGGCGCGCAAGGGGAGGGAGGGGGATTCCCCGTCTAAGTGATCAAATGACCCCGCAGCATATGGAGGTGTAAACTCACCCTGTGCTGATAGGCGTCACGATCATCCCCAGTAGAGGACCTCCCTCCCCCACGTCACCCCGCGCATGCATAAGAGACGCGGGGACACAGCTAAGGACCTCCCCTGCTCGTAGGTGCGCGCGCACCCCCACACAACACCCATACAGATAAAATAGTCTGAAGGGAGAGGGGGAGGAATTGCGCGCGCACCCCCCAAAGTGGGAGACCCAATTGTGAATAAAGCGACAAACCCAGCAGTGTATGTACACTCAGCTCATTCTGTACATAATGTCAATTTTTGCACTGGTGAAGGTTCTCAAAATCTGTTACTCATCCTTATACTTCATGATTGCAACTGATCTGTTTTCTGTGTGTAGCCAGGTCCCCCCTGCCTGCCAAGCCCCCCCCCCCTCACCTTCCAGCGATCGCGGGTGCCGCCGAGCCCAATGGCGGTCCCGTCGGCCGATCGGAAGAGTGGGGGCGGTCAGAGTCCTGCTTGGGGGTTGCCGCCAGCTTCTAAGTATTAGCGCATGCGCAGTGCAGATTTTGGTGTGGTGGCCAGCCAGGAACATTGCGCATGCCCAGTGATAGCGCGCGAACCCTAGCCTACCAGGGACAGGCTCTTGGAAGGGACCACAAGTCCCATGAGCCTCAGCTGCGCCCCACGTGATGCCAGGGAGCCAATAGGGCTGAAGTATTGCCCTGAAGGCAAGAAAAGATACATTTCGCGGGTTTTGAAGCTACGCAGTCAGTCAGGACCAGGACAAGCTAGGGGAAGGAGGTGAGTGCAGGGGTTAGTGACCCACTGCATTAGGCCAGCAGCCCCCTAGGTCCCAGGTCCTGAGCCACTGTTTAGCTTGTGGTGCTATAGGGACAGGCCCTAGATAGGGACACTGCCCCATTAGCTATTTGGATAGTCAGGGACACAGCGCTGAAGCCGTGCAGCCCTGCGAGGTGGGTTCTGGGCGCGGAACGCCACCAAAGACCCTGAGACTAAGGTGATATCCACGCTGGAATTCACCCAACGCGGTGTGGAGGACAATGTCGGATCGGGCGGAATCCCTGACGTAGTCTGCGGAACCTGGGGTGGGAGCCCCGGGCAGGTATCAATCTTCAAGTGCACCAACAATCCTACATTATACTCACACGGTACCGGTGGCTGCGCAGTCACACACATCATCTCACCTAAAGAGTGCGGGACATATTGTGTGGGGTTATTGGACACGAGGTGGGATCACCCGGTGTAGGTGGGAGCGTCCTGCGAGACGCAGTAGTTAGTGTCTCCTCCAGAGGGGGATACCTGTTATACATGAATACGTATTGCAACAGTAAAGTCATTGGTTATTTTACATACAGTGTGTTGAGTGAGATATATTTGTTCTGCGAGGAACCACTCCTCCTCTAGCGGGAGCCATCGCAGGTGGATGCGTTGCACCACAAGATTGTGTTATATGTATGTACCCCAGGTTCCCCGTGGCGGAAGCTCAGCCCGCCTGTGAACCAACAGGTAACGCACCACACCTGGTAACATATAGGTTCCCCCTCACATACCCTCTATATGCGATTGGGTGGGGGAATACCCGTTACATGTGTTAATAAAAACTCTGCTGCAAAGTGCCTTGATAAATTGAAATATACTGTATGCAACATTTCTATTTTGGCCTCAACTTATTAAAGTGGGCGAGAAAGTGTAGTGTAAGTAAAAATATTTTTAAGAAAAAGTAAAAGGAGCCCAAAATGGAGATCCATTTTCAGGCCAGCTGTATTGAGCCATAAGAACTGATTTTCTTCTCAGTTTGTGAACAAGGCAAAATGTGCCCTTTTTTGGAAAAAATGGACCGAAAATCTGCAAAGTTTGCAAACAAAATGTACCAAGCATATAAAGTCATTGTGCTGGTCACATGACCTTAAATTCAGATAAAATTACCCTTTATATAGTGCAATTTCTGCAATATTGGGCAAACTGGGTAGACAAAAAATTATGGTGAGTAAAAAAGTGTCAAAAAGCCTCCACCATCGATTGGAAATATTTTGGTAAATGTAACCAGTCATTCAAATTTTGCGAAAACACTAAATTTAAGAGAAATTCACTTCAAATGGGGCGAAACCCATTTGAAGACATTCACCCAACTCCAAAGCCAATGCCACTGACTTCTAATGAATAGTAGTAACTAGTATGAGACTCTGTTCCAAAATAGTGGTTTAACCACCGATATCTACAGTAGAAGAAGGACATTGTGACTGGATAGTGGGGACCATCAGTAATATGTAATGATGTAAACAGAGCATTATGTTTGCCCCCATAATAAATGTAGCACATGTAGGTAATGGGAAGTATGTATCCAGTCTTTTTATAGCTTTACAACGCAACATGCTCTTTTCAAACAAACAAAACCTAAACCTATTCATTCTAATGTACTAAAACAATGATCCTAGGAACTTTTGGGTAGTTCCACAGAGCTCCATTAATTTGGACCTAATAACGTAGTGTTCCCGAAATAGGTAACATACGTTATTTTTCTCTTTATTAACGGGTATCCTTAAAGCTAATGAGATGCAAAACTAACATCCATTAGCAAAACGACCATCGTGACATTACCTGGATGAACAGGTATTAATGTAGCATTCAGACGTGCAAAAAAATACCCTCCATATGCGCATTGGGAAAGGACGTTATTGGTGATGGGAGAGTGCGTACCCATGGCCCAAGTGTGGAAGTCAGAGCTACAGCTACAAGGAGGCTTAGTATGTAAATATAGTGTCTGTTATATAATAAACAACAAAGATAACCATATATACTGTATATGTTAATGAATTTGATTTAATTTTTTTAAACACAATGCCTCAACTGTGTGTAATAAAATATTATTTTGGTTACGTCTGTCTCCTTGAAAATAATTTTCTCATATATAGATTCATTCAGCTAAACTCAAACTTTATACAATAAATATTATATGCAATAGTAGGCCACATCAACATAGCCAACATTCACTTTCATCATTAAACAACAAATAATAGTAAACTCTTAAAAAAATTATAATTTTATATCAATGTGTTGCTGTGTTTCCGCCATTTATATGTTCCACCATATATATGTTAGTATTACACATGTTATGAAAAGGTTAAGTTTAAGACCCACCTTAAGACACACTTGCTTAAAGAAGCGTATGAATAGCACTGTGGATATTCTGAACACATGATACATAAAGCTTGGCCCCCTGCAGACGCACTTACCAGAACTCCCTCCTACTGTCTCTGTACGTTCTCCCTACCTACCAATTAGACTGTAAACTCCTCAGGGCAGGGACTCCTCTTCCGAAATGTTACTTTTACCGTAATTTCCGGACTATAAGCCGCTACTTTTTCCCCATTCTTAGAACCTCGCGGCTTATATTCAGGTGCGGCTTATATATGAATTTTCCCCGCTTTCTGCTCTCGAGCAGACTCCAGCCCGCCCATCATTCCGCTTCTGGTAACGCCAAGGAGTGTGAGATGAGAGATGCGAGACATAAGGTTCCAAAGTGAGGCAAGTGGAAAACGCACACAGAGCCGTCAGCTGACCGATGGCGTTCTTTCCAGCCTCAGAGGGATCCCACCTCATCCTCACCAAGACGGGCGCTGTGTAACAGTTCATTCGCGGAAGCGGACACACATTTGGCGGGGTTATTATCCCAATTTGCTTGATTTCATTTGCAAAATGTGAGTGCAAATTTTTTATATTAGTTTTAATAGATAAAAAGTCGGAACAGTCTGCACTATGTTCTGTGTTTCTTTTTCATCCTGCCAAGGTCCCACTACATTTATCTAAGCGTGATTTGGAGGTCAAGCCTGAATCCAACAAAGATACCTTTACATACACAGGTCCTTTGAGAAATCTGTAAGTTCAAATCTCATTGGGCTATTTTGTTCTAATACCTACCACTTGAACAGACATATTTGCACTATATGCTTGTGTCTGCTTTTTTCTATATATACCTGCGCTCCCCAGTATCCGGTTACCATTGTGGTATTGTGGAGTGTAATTCCGGAGAGCAGATTGGTGATTGACAACTTTGTCTAAAACTATTTAAACTGGGGGGTTAATGTGAGGTGCTGGGGAGCTTGATGTGTGGTGCAGGGGGGGTTGATGTGTGGTGAAGGGGGGGTTGATGTGATGTGCTGGGGGTTAATGTGAGGTGCTGGGGGCTTGATGTGAGGTGCTCAGGGGTTAATGTGAGGTGCTGGGGGCTTGATGTGAGGTGCTCAGGGGTTAATGTGAGGTGCTGGGGGGCTTGATGTGTGGTGCAGGGGGGGTTGATGTGTGGTGCAGGGGGGGTTGATGTGATGTGCTGGGGGTTAATGTGAGGTGCTGGGGGGGATGATGTGAGGTGCAGGGGGGAGAGAGCTTATATTCAGGTGCGGCTTATATTCAGGTGCGGCTTATTTATGTTCAAAGTAATAAATTGTTTAAAATTCAATGGGTGCGGCTTATATTCAGGTGCGGCTTATAGTCCGGAATTTACGGTATGTCTAAAGCACTTATTCCCATGATCTGTTATTTATATTATCTGTTATTTATTTGATTACCACATGTATTACTACTGTGAAGCGCTATGTACATTAATGGCGCTATATAAATAAAAACATACAATACAATACAATACACTCGGTATATTCATGTGGGTACCACTTAAGACCTTCCCATTTCCCTTGTAGGCTATTTGTAGAAATAACACACTGCTAGTTAGGGTTTAGAAATGTGTAAGGGCAACTTTCAGCTTCAGTCTCGTTCGTTAACAGTAACAGAGGTCTGCGGATCTCTGTTGATAGGTAAAGTGCTCATTGCCATATGATTTGCATATAAAGAAGCCTATGGTCAAGTTAAAATATATTGTTCTCTTATTGTTAAGGAAAAGGACTGAACATTGTAGGGTTAAGCAGCTTTGTAGATATGCGTTACGGATATCGATTCGTTAAATGGAGATAGCGTAGCAAAAATGGCGACCTTCTGAGAATCCTCCCCCTTGAATGCTTCATGAGATATATAAATTGGAATCCAGATTCCCTTCTTCATTTATTTCTTTGTTTCACACACCTGGGACAGCTTTTCTGGGGCTAATAATGTTGAAATATTGAGATGCAGTGGTGAGATTCCCTAATGTACAATCACCGCCGGAAATGTACTACATTTTAAAGTACAATTTAGAGAAATGAATACTTCAAAATGTTTACATTAAAAGGTATATTTTCTGCAGACAGTGAAACACCATGTACTTTCTGCGTATACATAGAATATCGTGCTCTACTCTGAAGGGAAGGGGCGGGAAAGACTCGCCCCAATATTCACAATGGCCAAATATAATTTTTCCTTTTTTAAATAAACCAAATGTTACAATTCCTGACTCTGGGTCGTTAAAAAGCCTTTGGTCCAGTACTTGTGTTCTAATTCATGTCTCGGTGTCTTTTTATTAGTAATAGTGCTGTACTGTATCTATGTGGGTAATAGGGACTTGGAAAACCAAAACTGGACTCTAGTCTCGTGACCAGAGGGAACCAGGTTAGCACTGGTGAGGCTGTTTAGCTTGGGGCAAACGGCTTCTGCACATGTACACCATGTTTGTTTTGGAGATTGACAAGTGTCATTATAGAAAAGTTCATGTCTACAATTATGTCTACTATAGACAGGAACAGTCCTCAGAACAGCAGCAGACTTACACACATTCTAAAAAGTTCCGGTATGAATAAATAGAGGCACGGAGGCCTAAAATATTTGAGATTTCTTTTCCCCAGTTATGAATTTATATATTTTTTTTATTGGTGATGCAAAGTTTGATAACCCATGATATGATTAAATAAATGCAACCGTATAAAAAAAATACATGTGTAAAGAATATCCTGGGTCTCCCTCAAAAATGACAACATTTTTTAATTTAATTAATTGTTCTGTAACTCGGAACTCTGAACTTTTTGTGTTACTTTGGCAGGCGAGCTGCCTGCATTATTGTGTATGTGTATGCTTTGTATTTACAGTACCTGTGGAAATGACAATTGCCTTTAAAGGTTAAACCTTTTATTATTTCATTGGAAAAAAAAGCCACAGAAACAAAATATTTTAGTGCAAAAAACAAGGTTTGTGATACTTAACCAACGTAGATAAATATGCCACTGTTTAATAATTAACAAAAAAGAATATTATTTAAAAAAAAGTTGTTTACTCCATATTTACATATAAAATGATGGTACTTTTTAACGTATTTGTGTTTGCATCACAGTCTACACATTAACAAGAAAAAGATGCTAGATTTCAAACCTAAGAGTGCACTTTGATAACAGCTTACACATGTTTAATTAACGGCAGGTAACGCGGCAAAGCTTTCTTTTGCAATCTCCTTAGGGTTTGCTCTTCTTTTGTCTAAGGTATTACCAGAGATATTACCGAAGATATTCTGGAACGTCCACCTACCAAAAAAAAAAATGTCTTTGTTACTTTCAATTGATTGCAGAAACTGAGAAGTGTTTCACTTTTTCTGCATGTGTCTTGAAGCACATTGGATTTAAAATGGTGTTATAACAAACTTATTTGACGTAAACATCTGCACTGTAAGCCAGAAAGATTTTCTATGCAACTTCCAGACTGAGAATTTTGGCTATTTATATTTTAATAATATGTATCTCAAAATCACGGAGGTCTTTAAGAAAGTGTTTTGCTTGCAAAGCTGAAGCTATACTGGTCCAAATGCTTTTATTTGTGCGAGCTTTCGAAATACACTGATCTCTTCTTCCAGCGATGTTACAATGGATAAAGCAAGAAACATTTTTACTTAAAACCATGCATCCTGGAATGTATCTGACGGAAGAATAGCCCTCCCGCCTGTGCAGTATGCGATTTATGACTTAAGGTGTTAAGTGGTCCCTGAACGTTAGTGATGTACAGTCAAAGTATGTGTGTGTACACATAATATTCAGGGTCCATTTAACACCATAAGTAACATTGTAACACCACCGGAAGAAGAGATCAGTGTATCGCGAAAGCTCGCTCAAATAAAAGCATTTTGTTAGCCACAGAACGGTATTGTCTATTAGTTTTTGATTATTAAGCTCGACTAACACGGTACAGATACCTATATATATATATATATATATATATATACTGTATATATATATATATTATATATATATAGGTATCTGTACCGTGTTAGTCGAGCTTAATAATCAAAAACTAATAGACAATATATATATATAGCCATGTCTGGTTTTGGCTACCAGTCTGCCCTTTCTGACATGCAAGCCCTGGTAAGAGCAGGCAGTGTCAGGACCAATCATGGTTTTTCCCCACTCAGACAGCTTTCTTAAGTGACAGAGGAGGAGGTGGGACTAGGCCTGGGTTCTGTTCAATCCTGGGTTCAGGCCAGGCACCTTCCCCCTACTGTACTTAAGGGGCTGCACCACCAAATTTAGCTAGTTGTCTCTACCATTGAGAGAGACAGGTAACACGCAGGATTGCTGTGCGCTGGCATACCCTGGTCCTCTTCCCTCTTCCCTTCCATGGTCCATTCCCCTGGCTCTGCTAGAGGGTCAGGGAAGAGTAGGGACTGCTTCTGGTGCCCTTGGCCTGGAGAGTATGTCCAGGGACCATCCGGAAGTTGGAGACCTGCATTGAACTGTATTTAGCAGAAGCCTGCAGAATACTGTGTGTGCAAAGGAATAAACCGACTCCAGTTTACTATACCTCCTGCATGGTGTGTAATCTTTCTGGGGGGAGAGGAAACCATTTGTACTGTGGGAGATTGGCTCCATACATCTGGAGCCTGCAGCAGACGGAGGCGCTGTGTACCCAGAGATAAGCAACTGTCATGTACCCCAGAAACCTGTCCTGTTCTCCCCAACAACATCGGCGGAGACTCAGATCTACTCTGAGCCAGAAGGTATGCACCACCTTACACTGTGTAATGGCAGAATCTCCCAAGGGGTGGGGGAAACAGCATTACATACAGTATGTACATATATACAGCTCAACCCCCTTATGACACTCTGCTTGGGGTCCAAAGAATCACATCGCGTTATATGTGGATCGCGTTAGAACTAATGTACAATTGTATGCATTGTACAGTAAAGTATTTAAGACACCAAGAATCATGTTGTAAAGTATTCAGAAATCCGAAAATTGGGAGCCACGCTGCATCGCGTTATAAGCGGATTCGCGTTGTAACTTATCGCGTTATAACGGGGTTGAGCTATATATATATATATATAGAATTTAATGAGACCGTGCTCAGAATACAACATTTTGTAATCAAGGTATTTGATTTCTTTCAAATTTAAGAATCCTTTAAGAAACCAAAATGGTGCTTGGCCTGATTCCTTCTTTTTAGAGGAGGAAGAAAACATTTGCTCTGTGGAGGGAAAGGACGGGTTTTGCTGAAAACATTGATATTAAACAAAAAAGTGGAGCTAAAAGAAGTTAAAACACTCCCAGATTTCAGATTGCAATGTGTAGAAACTAACAGATTAAAAAAAATAACATATAGGTAACTAATTTTTATATTTTAAAAAGGCATCCATCACTCCTACTTAACACAAATATATGTAACTGCAATTAAGGTTCAGTAGAGACTTAACCTTTTTAAAAGAAGTTATAGTACCTTGAAGCAGACGCTTAATATATATGGTCCGCATATTAATAATACAAACTTTTTAAAAATAGTTTATTTTATACATAGCCCCGTCCTATCTGATTAAATGGTTGTAAGCTTATTTTCTTAGAACAAACATTATTTTAATTGCTGACTTAGGCCACGTCCATGCTTAGCGCAACTGCGCACGCGGCAGGAACAAAAGGCAGTGCCTCTATGAGGAAGGCTATAGAGCGCGACCGTGCGCATGATTGTCGAGCAGACAAAATAATTTGATTTTGTCGCGCGACGGCTGGGTCACATGCGTGGTTCAGCCAATGAGGCTGACATGACGTCACTGTCACACCTCCGCCACGCCTCCTCGTCATATATCCATCTAGGCCACAAATCGCACGCTCCGTCGTGCGCCTAGCATGGCCTCGTCCTTACTTGTAACATTTTGAACATAGGTTGAATTAGATGGACATATGTCCTTTTTCAACCTCATCTACTATGTAATGATGTGGACTTTTTAAAACTGACTAGTATCTCTTCTTAAGGCCATACTGTAGCCTAGAAGATTTCTTTAATAGCCCAGAAGGTTAGATTTCCCAATTTTGGCATCTTGTAACACTTGGAAATTTAAAACAGTGTTTAAATGTACTTCCCAAGTACATTACAGTATAGATGGGAAGCATGGGGCCTCCAGTGCTGAGCCATATTAATTTCAGTACTGGGCACCCCCTGCTTCCTGAAATACCGACCCTTGTAGGTGCTGAGGCTCTTTCTGGTTCTTAAATCTCCTTTGGCACATGGGCCAATAGGAAGATGCGATGCATGATGTCATGGCCTGCATGCTACAGGAGATTTAAACTCCATTTTGTTTCCCCAGCAGGGGATTGTACCGTAGGGCACCTTCGGAGGTAAGTATCTCAGGAAGCTGGGGGTCCCAGATGCTGAAACTAGGTCAGCCCAGGAGACTCTTATTCCCATCTACACTTAAAAAAAAAAATTAAAATGGGTAGGTGAACCACACTTTAAATTAAAGTTTGCTTTTCTATAATTATTCAGAAAGAAATGTGAGTAAGTCACTTAATTGTTACAGAACAAACACAGAAGATAACTTAATATTACATATATCAGCCTTCCTTAGAAAAATTCAATGCTACTGATGCATGGATATGATGCTATTCTAAGACTTATTGATGATTGTTGCAATTTGTTCCTCTGTAATGATTACTAAGTGTGCTGGAAAATAGGATGTGCTCTATGTACTGAATAAACCTAGTAAACTGCAAACTCAACAACTATTCCTTAGACAGCTACCCATGCATAAACCCCCACAAAATCCAATATTAAATGATCCTCTGTGTCACATTTAGTTTTTTTTTATGCTAGATACTTGCCCGCCTCAGCTGTTTCATGCTGCTTCCTCTTATGGCATCCATTAGGTCATCACGTACAGAACTTTGGGGGGTGGAGGGTCTTGATGCATCTTCCGCCTTTTTCTCTGAAATTGATCTTAAAGAATTTTTTATATCTTTGAATATGTTATTCTGTTCCTTTTTACTCTTTTTGCCCTTTGACTTATGATGTCCATTTTGTATTTTCTTTGCAGATCTCTCATGTTGTTTGATAACTTCTGCTATATTTCTGGTGGGGATCTTTTTCTCTTGAAGTGATGGTAGTGGTGGGGGTGGGGGAGGAGGAGGTGGAGGTGGAGGTGGTGAAAGGGTAGGTGGGGGAGAAATAGGCAAGGTGTTTAAAGGCTGAACTTTTCTAGTAAGTTTTGGAGATGACCATGGGGAACCTCTAGGGGAAGAATAAGGTGATGCTCCTGGGGTTCCTCTCTGCAAGGTCTTGGTTCTCAGATTGGTTGTTGGATCATAACCAGACTCTTTCTGCTCCTGCATCCTTCTCTGTCTTTGTTTATCCATATTTCTGGTCAGGATACTTGTCATGGACATGCGTGGTCCTGGTAGTTCAAAGTGATAACCTAACTTAACCACAGCAGTATTGTCCTTCAACAATGTAGCTATTTCCATTTCCACTTGACTTCCCATGATATGTCTCTGATTATGGAATCTCAGCTCTGTTAAAACATTGTTGCTGTATTGCAAAGCTCTCATTATGGCGACTATGCCTTTTCCTGTGATGAAGTTTGATTCAATGTTTAGACTTGTGATGCTTTGATTAACTCTCAGCATGCCAGCAATAGCTATAGCAACACTGTCATCAGCACGTGTGTTTGCTAAACTAAATATTTTCACATTGGTGTTCTCTTTCAAAGCTTGTGCGAAAGATATCAGTGTTTCTTTTGTAATATTGTCTATGTTATTTAGATTGACTTCATAAGTATCTGGATCATCGAGTTTAATATTTTCAAGAGCATCCTCAGTGACAGTTGGGTTGGAGCCAGCAAGACCAGCACCTGCTCTGTGGTTTATAGCCTCGTCTGGTTGTCTGCAATATTTGACAGCATTTCCACTATAGCCATTGCATGTGCTGGTGTTGGTGTCAGTCAATCCATTGCACTTCGGAGTAGGATTTTGGTCTGAACTTTTCCCAGCTACAGCTTGTTCACTTGTGGCACACACAACTTCTTCTTTGTGAAGTTCTTCTTCTGTCTCACTTTCTTCCTCTTCTTTGTCTTCCTCCTCCTCATCCCCCTCTACTTCTTCTTCTTCTTCTTCTTCTTCTTCTTCATCTTCCTCTGTATAAATCTCTTCAGAAATTTCACTGTTGGTCCCTGTAAAGTCCTCTTCTTCACTCTTGTCTTCTTCTTCTTCATCACTTTTCTCTTCGTCCTCCTCCTCCTCCTTTGAACTCTAAACAGCAAAGGAATATATCAGTTGAATAGTGAAAGAACGTTCATCCCTTGCTGCCAAAAGTAAAAACAATACAGAGAGAGGAGTCCTATTTAGTAGAGTATGCATTGGCTTATATACCTCCCAAAAGAGTCCCTTGTGCTGCAAGTGGACAGATACCAGTGAACACACCTGAGATATCTGGAAAATCAGTCTATATAGCTAAATATTATTTAATTAGAGGATCCAGTAATAATTACAGCATCTATTGTTTTAAAAGGAGTGCTCCAACTTCAATGGGATTACTTTCTGTCGCTCTTTTTTCAAGTATTTATATATCTAAATAAACATATCTGCATATTTAAATTAGCTTATTTGCCCGGGGTGTCAGGTGTATTCATAAGTATCACTCTCCCTCTCTCTCTTTTTTCTTCCTCCTCAGACAGCAAAACTTATATTTCAGGGTAAATTATTTGCTGGCGCAATGTGACAATTTTGCTTTAAAACATCAAAATTCAATGGCATATTGATTCATTTCTTTTCAACTTTGTTAATTTCTACCGAACATTTTGGTCAAGAAAGTTCCAGCTAATGTTTTATGAATTTTCATACTTGTTAGAAAGTTGGAGGCAGATATTGTCAAACAGAATTTGGGGCGAATTCGTTCATCTCTTCTTTCGAGTTTGAATAAAAGCAAATGTAATGCATTTTATGTCTCATTTGTTTTAAGCATGAGTATTGATAGAATAGTCTACAGACCAATGCTTAGGGCAAAACGTCTACATGTGTTATGAATTTGTTTGCACGTATATTATTATTGCTATGTATATTTTACTAAGAATGGAATGTATTTTCTCAAGGACATTCAAAGTGTAATGACTAATACAGTAGTTAATCAGGCTGAGTGTGATGATATGATGGGTAAATATAGAAACAGGATAATAAGTGCTGATAACAACCCTGTTTGGAAACAATAGAATATCAACTGCAAGTGCAAAGCAGACTTAAATTGGACCTGCAGCCCAGCAGAATTCAACAGTATGGTGAGAATGTGTTTTCAAATACACCAATAGAGAACCTAAATACAAAGTTTGCTTAACAACCAAATCTCTGTAACTACTGAAGTGCCTCTAGTGTATGGTGGGTTTACCTATCCATTTTTCAGTTAGGTATTTTTGTACTTCCGAGCATCAAAGCACTAATGCAACCCATGAATCATATTCTCTTTATAAATAACAGAACTATAGCAATTCTCTTATTCCCTTATTTTCATTAAAAAAAAGTGAACATTTCTGTTCCTCATTTAATTTAATTTAGCGGAGATTGTGCAAAATACAAATGAATTGCTTTCTATAGATACACCATTGTGGTAGTAGGTAGTAACTAATATATATATATAAATATATATATATATATCGCAAATAAAATGATAACAAACGCACCTTATTACATGCAGTATTCTGTTCCTTCTCCATTAGTTTTTTGGTTTCTTTCTCCCAGTAAGCCATGAGTGCTTCTCTGCTAAAGTTTCCTGTTGGAGATTTTTCCGTTAGACTTTTTTGCCTCATACCAACAGGGAGATTATGGTCAGGTTCAATGTCCTCCAGCTCTCTCTCCAACTCCAGGAGCTCCTCTGGTGACAGTGAGGCCAGTAGCTCATCTTCATCAATGTCTTCATATTTACTAATTTCTCTCCTATATCCAAAGGTAGACATGGTCCCCTTTTGTAGTTCAATGTAATGTAAAACCAGAGCTAGCAAATAGATAGTTCACAAATGTAAATCAAGAAAGTGGTATGAAACAGGTTGTATTCTGTGTCTTCTTAAGCAGCAACTGATTTGCTAGCAGGGCAGAGGCAGCCTTTTAAGAAAGGCTCAATGGGTGTTCCCATAATACATAAAAGGGATGAAAGCATACTCTATTTCAGCATCAAACGTCAGCTGGACATGGGGACAGAGAGAATGTGACATCACAAGTGAATTCCAGGCTCTCAGACTGAGGGATTATTGACACACTGGATGTTACCATATTAAGTTTACCCTGATTAAAAAAAGAATGTACACATGTTGCAAAATATCAAAGGAAAACATTACATTAAAAAGGGTAACAGTATTTTTATACAGAAAATGTATTTTTAATTATTTGGTCCCATTTACTAGGTCCATATATATATTAATGTATATATACATAATCCCAGCACTCATAATGAAGAAAATTAGGAATATTTCAATTAGTCAAATAAGTGTATTCACAATCACATACAGAATTTGTGAAGCGATATTAGAAACACTTGATCCAATACAACATGTGAATAATGTCGCTGATATATGAAAGCCAATATAATGTAACATGAATGAAAGACCTAAAATACGGAAGGCATAATCAGCGAATATAGGTGGTCCCTATATGAGACATCAGAATATGTGGGGCAAACACGTTGTCATATAGTGCAGGGTTGCGTGAACTTGGATCGTGAGATTTTTGGGGGGTGCAGCAGTTGCAGTGGCCCCACACTCTTCCCCAAGGCATTTAAATTAAATGCCGGGGGACCGCACGAGGCCTCTGTAACTCCCTTACCGTGATTCAGCCGGCTTCAGGTAACGTGTCGCCATGGCAATGCAGCGTCAAATGACGCCACGGGGTCATGTGACATGACGTCACATGAACCCGCTGCGTCATTTGACACCGACACTAAGGTAAGGGGGGGGGGGGCACGAGTACTGGGGGAGGGCAGGCAGGGGGCCCCGACCATAAGTTTGCGCACCCCTGATAGTGGACACCAATCCAAAATAGCCACAAAAAGCAATGGCTCTTATTCTATATACAAAGTGCCCAAAATAGTAAATATGTAATGCATGGAAGACACAAAGTGTATTACAGTATATAAAACGTACAGGGTAAAAGCACTGAGTGTATTTGCAAGATAGAAAAAAGCTAATAATTGTACAAGGCAAAATCACTGAGAGTATTTACAAGATGGAATATGTAAAATGTACAAGGCCTATAGATTTGCAAAGTACAAAGTGAAGAGCTATAGATATGATAAATATGCAAAATAAAGCTACGAGTATCTCCATAGAAAAAAATTAGAAGACAGCGCAAAAAAGTATTTATCTAGGATGAATCTACTAGAAAAACGTACAATAGAAACGTAGAAATGTTTACCACTATGTGGTGCAGGGGCAATATTCTCATGCATTGGACCCAGTGTTTCTAATATTGCTTGACAAATACTGTGTGTGATTAATAATACACTTTTTTGTTTAATAGAAATATTCTCTCATTTTCTTGAGTGCTGGGATTCTGTATAAATAACCATTTTGTATTTGGATTTATTGGGGTGGGTGTCCTGTCCCCTGTACCACTAGAATACACATTTAAATGTATAAGTGATAAAGGATAGATGTGCTGTCTGACATATATTTTGTATATTCTGTATGAATTTATTATTCATATTGTATACTTTACTGTGAAATACCACAGGAGTTTTCTGTTTAAAAGTAGCATTGAAAGGTTATTACTAAAATAATAACAATATGTTTTTTTCTTATAGTATATACCGCTGACAATGTCGCAGAATAATAACATTTTGGAGGCATAGTGAGTGCCGTAGACCTTACAATCTAATGTTAGTTCCTGAGGCACAGGGAGATACAGTGACTTGCTCAAGGTCATGAAATGTGTATTAGGGGAATAATTGCAATTGAAAAGCCTGTATGTGTGGTTCAATAGTGATTCAAGTCCCGACGTTCTGTCTGCAGTGCTGAGGGTAATCCATTTCAGCTGGATACCTGCCTTTAAAATCCCAGCCTGGCGCAAGCATCGTTGACAAACCACCATTCCCACCTCTTGCTTCAATGGCACTCTGCTATTCTTAATAATACACTCTATTATTATTTTCTCTATTATTATTATTATTAATAATATAAGCCTTCATATAAACAGCCCCACGTATACTACTACTATATGGAATTTTATCTATGAATGTATGTATGTCTTTATTTATATAGCGCTATTAATGTACATAGCGCTTCACAGCAGTAATACACGTGACATAATATAAATAACAAATAATACAAATAGCACATTATGGGAATAAGCGCTTCAGAGATAAAAGTAACATTATGAAAAGGAGTCCCTACCCCGAAGAGCTTACAATCTAATTGGTAAAACATGCAGAACACCTACAAGCTCATATTGAATCCCCAAAATACCCACAACATACATATAAGCATATAAGTTTCACAGAGGAGTACTACTGAGCATGGCAATATATATATTTAAAACCAAAGACATAACATAAACCACAAACAAAGCTCAGTGCACATCCAGAAAAACTTATATACGGTACAGTGTCTAAATATACATGTATAAATAACTAATAAATAAAATGGTCTTTTAGTTTAACATTTTGGCCAAATTGTTGTAAGCCCTTGAGCCAAGTGCACGGCAGACCACGTTTCAATGGTCCCTACACTAATATAAATTCTTAATAACCTGTGCATTGCCAGGAAGAATGATTTATAATAAATCTGTCAATATTAGTTGCAAAAGTTCTAAGTCTGATTGAAGATTTTATTAACCTGTACATTACCAGTAAAAGCACTCTGTAATAGATTTGTCACAATCACACTTATGCACTTTTTCATAAAGGGAAGCTATTTCCCGAAACGCGTCAAAGTGATTATGTACTTTTTGACCACTTAATAAATTACTTTTCAACACCACTGGATGCAGCCCCCTTCCTCCTTCTCTGATTTGGCAGTGCTCCGTCTGTGCCCCTCCTGGGACTACCTTTCTGCTTACTCCTCCTGACGTGATGCACCCACCACAAGAAAAGAGCTGTGCGGGAAAAAGGGACTCCAACTGAATACAACAAAGATCATTCTGGTATGTACTATTTGGTTCTGTTGGGGCCTGATTGGGACCTTTATGGCATATATAGAGACCTGAGCTAGCCACACAGCGCCATCAGTACACATATACCATAAATACATGTACCATTACACATGGTTTATCTGAGTTTCCACAGCACTCATATTTGCTCTTATACCTTGTGTATAGAGGTCATTATCCTCTTATATACACTCTACCCTGTGACAGCTGAGACCCGTTCATAGGGATACAATCCCTTAACCCTGTCTACAATCACACTGTAAGCAGGCAAGTTCCCCTGAGAGTGGGAGATGCCATGGAGTGAGCTTTTAACCATTTAAATGTGGGAGGGAGTGAGCTTCAATTAGGTAGGAGGTTGCCACCCTCCAAAACAGCCAAGACTAGCTGCACAAGAATTATAAAACATACAGAACACCTACAAGCTCATATTGAACCCCCAAAATACCCACAACATATATATAAGCATATAAGTTTCACAGAGGAGTACTACTGAGCATGGCAATATATATATTTAAAACCAGAGACATAACATAAACCACAAACAAAGCTCAGTGCACATCCAGAAAAACTTATATACAGTACAGTGCCTAATATACATGTATAAATAACTAATAAATAAAATGGTCTTTTAGTTTAACATTGGTAAGTAGGAATAATGTACAGAGACAGTAGGAAGGTGTTCTGGTAAGTGCATCTTACAGTGGGTTGCCAGAGATAAAGGCAAAACATTGCAGGTCCTTCTGGCTGCCATGTGGTAAATTATTGAAGTTTCTATGAAACTCATTTACGTGGTAGGGCATAAGAATGTCATCAATGTACAGTATTGTACATAGATTAGAGTTATACTTGCTGATATATGACTTTATAGTGTTGAGAAGAGATGCTGAACAATACATTTTCCAGGACACAGTGAAATATATCCGAGAAAAAGAAATTCAGGGGTGCCTTTGTTTCTGAATTATTCTGCAGCAACAGGGAATAAGGTTTCTCAAAATAACTTAGGATCTTTCTTGAATAGCGATGAGGAGCGGGTGTGTCCACATTACAGAGTTACCCACACCAAAGGAATACCGCGCTCTGGGGAACATTTCACAGTCTGAATCCCACAATGAAACACACTAGGTCAGGGTTAGCCAACTCCCGTCCTCAAAAGCTACCAACAGGCCAGGTTTTCAGGATATCCCTGCTTCAGCAAAGGTGGCTCAGTAAAAGACTGACCTGTTGGTAGCTCTTGACGACTGAAGTTGGCTACCCCTGCACTAAGTCATTTGGGCATTTGGATTTAGTGCTGTGCAATGAGATATTGTTTTTGTCCTCCGTGATCCAGAACAACAAGCGAAAACAAATTGTAGACAGGTGATGTTTAACAAAAACCTATTCGTCAATGACCTCAAATACCCTTTCACTGCTAAACATCACGCGCATGATTTTGATTGCACGCAGAGAGAACATCATGTTTCCTCTACCATTTTATTTTACTCTTCTTAGAACACAATGCTTTCAAATGGCTTACTACAGTTTCAGAATGTATCACAGGCCAGCTTTGTATGTACTGGTAATGTGCCCAATTTTAGGAAAGAATAATACTGCTTAAAAAATAAAAAGACACATTATCATGTTAAAAAGTTTGTTACATTTGTGCTAAAAGAACATTTTGTAACTTAGTGATTTGTGGTACCCTGTCATATTATCCAATGTCGAAAACGGACACACAAATGCATCAATATTCTTCCAAAGCAGGTGATAATAAATAATCACAAATTTTTGTCCCTACCTAAGAAATGGAAATAAAGCTATTAATGATAGTCTGAAATGATTGTGTACACAGAAGCTTCCATTGGGGGTACAAATGTGTAGAGTAAACAAGCAATCTGTTTATGTCCCAGGCTCTTTCTATTTTCCTCTTGCTAGTGTTAGTTCTAGTTGTGTCTTGGGGGTATATGTATCAAGGCAAAAGTGGTGCAATTCTGGACGTAATAAAAAGTGGGGGGGGGGGGGGTGCTGAGCATGCGCATTGTAAGTGAAACTTCTTTGTGTTTTGTCACTGAAATGGTAAACACACTCTCACAAGTCTTTCATTCAGTCAAACACAGCAAAATAAAAATACTATTTCACTGACAAAACACAAAGAAGTGTGACTTATAACCCGCGTGCTCAGCAACCACCGCGGTTTTTTTTTTTTTAATCCGGCAGCTTGGACTGCTGCTTTATCGACGATTTTGGGATAAAGCCTTTGCAGTTATTTTCTGTGCACATACATAGCTTATTTGTCAAAAGTTTAACAATTAACTGCCACCTGATCCATAGCTACATGGGCACAATAGTTTAGTGACTAGTTATACACGGATGGAAAATCAATGAAAACATGATTATTCAAAATCATTCTATATTTAGACTTAAGGTAAATCAGAATATCAAATGTAAAACATTTGCATAAACACATTCAGTGACCCTAAAGATTTATACTCTTGGGTTGAAAGCCAACATTTTTACAATACATTTGAAACACTTGTGACTGCAAAGAGGGAAATCCCCTACATCCAACACTGCAAACAAGTGTGGTTCATAAACAGTGACACAGAATATCAACAGCTGTGTCCCAAGCCCCTGGTGACAGATCCTGTGACCGGTCCTGGGAGGCCTGAGATGTCCCCCAGCACATCACCAAGCCTCACTGCGGCGTGTCACAGACACCGACTGCACAAGCCACAGGAGCTTCGATATTAGCCCACAGGACCCACTGACCCCTGTCCCCCGGTGCAGGAGGGAGGATGCAGGGCCGGCAACCGTGGGGAGGGAGGAAAACCCGGTGGTCTCCCAGCCCGAGGCTGGGGACTGAAAGGCTGCTTGAGAGCTGGGGACACGCGAGGGCAGAGTGCTAACATCCTCGTACACCCCCCCACCCCCATCGCATGCACGGGCATTGCTGCTCTCTATTTGACACCTCTATCCTCCCAGTCGCAGCGCGTGCCCAGGAGGTTCGGAGGGGGGGGGGGGGTGTCCAGCAGGTGGTCCCACTGCGGCGTCACTCATGATCTAACATAGGGGTGGCATCTTCTTCCCTGTAAACCACTGAGGTGCGCTCAAGGTGTCTCCTCCATGCCCCAGATGGCTAATGAGAGGAGGGGAGGATGATCATGGTGCCCACGTGACATAGCAAGTGTAACCCTGTTTCCCCCCTCCTCTGGGAAACTACCCTGGTTACTGCTTCTTGCGTGGTGCTAAAGCCTACCTGTGGTGCCAGGAGAAGCTGAGCTGCGTGATGGTAGGGGCAATGGGACAAGCTTTAGGGACATTTCTTAGTTACTCACACTCATTGCAGTCCATCTACCTCCTGCCCAGTAACTGACCCCCAGACAGAGGCTAGGTGCACAAGGATCTTTAATTTCTTTCTCTCCTTCTCCTTCCTTAGTGCAGCATAGTCTTCTGCAGTACAGGACTTCTGGATGATGCTTGCCCATTCTCTTGGGGCATTCTGGTCTGCATGGTCTCTAGGCCGGCCGGCCTAGAATGGCATGCTTGCCCCACAATGGGGAAGTCTCATAGCCCTCTTACTCCCTTTCAGGATCAGAGCCAGACATCATCTCCTTCCACACCTGCTCCTAGAGCAAGTTAGAGTAGAACTGTCTTCACCCTCTCCCGCAGGAGGGTGAAACTCAACTCAATTTAGATCCCCCTCAGAAGAATCTAGAAGGGGTGGGCTCATGGACTGTACCCACCTCCAAGGGGCTGTACACAGGCCATAAGTCACCACCTCCTTTCCTTTATCTTCAAGGAAAGAAGAAGGGGGACATTAGCCCATAGATTAACCTCTTACTGCCTGGAACTTAACAGGGCTTACATAACAGACCATTCTATGTGGGGAAAGACAGGTACATGAGACATACCATGTTACGCAAGTGTCATGGGAGACTGGACAACACACTGGAGGAGAAACGCGGCAGTGGTTCTGAGAATGCGCAGATGGTGCTGACCATCTCTGCGCATGTGCAAACCCTAAAACTTATGCACATGCCATTTTTAAACATGACCAGATGGTTGTGTCAGTTGTGACGGTTGTGGATGCCGTAGCTGTTCTGTATGCATGTGCACCGAGCGTCGAGCATTGACTTGTTATGCGCATGCGTTGGAAAGGTAGGGTACATCTGCACATGCGTAAATTAACATGTCCATTTGTGCGCATGCACGATCGGAATGTAATACGCGCGATCGGACCGAAATACAGCTGTACATGCACACGTCACAATATCCGCTTCTGTGCATGCACCGGGATCAGTATTCCCTTCGGCGTATGCGCAGGGACCTGTAGTGAAGCTAGTCATTTTCAGTAAACAGCAGCGGCCGCTCAAGGACCAGTATTCGCTTTGGCGCATGCGCAAGGACCAGTATTCGCTTTGGCGTATGCGCAAGCACCAGTATTCACTTTGGCGTACGTGCAGGGACCAGTAGTGAAGCTAGTCATTTGCAGTACACAGCGACAGCCGCTTCTGCGCGTGCGCGGCCAACAGTACAGTGTGATGTCACTTCCATTACACTTTTCGTTCCCATTGAAGGAGATTCAGTCCTATGAAATTGTTGTAGGTGCCAGCAAAGAAGTTTCACTTCAAAAACGGCATCACACTGTATGTATCAAAGAAACAAAAATCTCATTGAATTCAATAGGATATTTTCTTTGATACAACTAGGGCAATGTTTTTTTCCCCAGCATTGCTCCACTTTGACCTTAATACAGTACATATACCACTTGGTTTATTGGATCAAGAAGCTATCATGGAAATTGTGGGATCTTCTCCTTTTTCTGACAACTTCTTAGGATAAATAAATGTTGCTGTTATAAGCTAATGGGGAAAAAGAGACTTCTATGGCACTTGGATGAAAACTAAGGAATGACCTAAGGAATGACCTGTTGTTTTGTCAAACCCGTTCGAAGGTGATTCCTCCAGTTGAATGCTCTTAGGTATCCTTGAAAAGACTGCAGCAATGCACACCGACTGTGATCCTCATGTATAGGAGAGATAACATACACAGGGCATCCTGCAATGGTGTATTACCCTTGATATTGATCAGTGGTGAACAATGGTGGAGGTGTTCAAAACCATAAATGTAATAAAGTTAAGACAATAAAAGGATTGCCTCAGCAATCTGAAATTGCAAGTATAAAACAATTTACATGGATAGCTCCATGAATGAATGTAGATTTCTCAGCTGTTTGGAAAAATTGAAATCCTACTTACAACCGGGGAGACTAAACATCCCAAGAGTGCATCCTACAAGGCGCAAGTCCTACGGACCTGTTGAAAGTAGGATTTCAATCATTCCTTAGTTTTCAACCAAGCGTCACAGAAGCCTCTTTTTCCCCATCAGACTTATCTGGTTGTAAGAGAACCAGCGAGACTTTATAGACAGCTGCTGGACTTTATGGACATTGGGACTTTATTGTCTACATTTATCACATTTACATTTGTGCACATTTCACTTTTATTATTAATGGTTCATTTAATTGTATATGTTCACCTTTGGTGTTTATTGTCACTAGGGCTAGTTGCACTAATTATTTTTCACTTGCTGTTACAAGCTGTTCAAAGCAGAATTTCATCACAGGACGCCCCTCCCACCTCAAAATAAACACATTAAGTTTGGCTACACACTTCCAAACCACCAAGCTATTACCATTTGTAACCCTCCTTACCCATCTCCAAAGGAGGTCACATCAGTTCTACTATATGCAACCTCCCTCAAGGCGTTAACTGTGTGGGCCAACAAAGAGTAATGCCCCTTCCCCATTACATGGTGCTTGGGGACTAGGCAGAATCATAGTCCCGCCCTCTTCTGCCTAGTGATAGTTATGTCATTGCAGGCTATATATAGGGGGGAGAGATTTCTAGAAGATTAAGTCCCAGGAGGAGTTGAAGAGGAGGGATTCCCCAAGCTGCAAATGCGAGGTATAGCTGAATCAGCCCAATCGGAGGGTCTATCGCTAACTCTCACCCAGAACTTTATAAGAGGACATACAGTTCCCGACATGGGGATACTGACAACAGACAGAGAGTAGTACAAGGCCGACAAGAGCCCAAAGGAGCACAACTGACACTACACCGCAGAGGGATCATTTAGGTAACACAGATTAGTCAAGCCTCAGCACCTCCCTAGCAGGGCAGGAAAGAGGGTAGCTATGGAAGAGAAGAAAGAGGGTAGCTATGGAAGAGAAGAAAGAGGGTAGCTATGGAAGAGAAGAAAGAGGGTAGCTATGGAAGAGAAGAAATAGGGTAGCTATGGAAGAGGATACAGTAGACAAGACAAGCAGTAAACAGTAATGATGCTATACCATATATACTAACACACACACATTCCCAGCTAGCTCAAACTCCTACATCCACCACATCATGAATATATATTTATACCAAAATGAGTGCTACTGAGTGTGGCAAATGTATACAACAAAGACAGAGGTGCCCAATGCTACATCAAATTGACAAAACATATATGGTAATAAGTGTAAAGTTTAAATACTTCAATAACAATAGTAATTACTTGGTTATTTAGTTAAACCCTTCGGCCAAAGCGTCGTAAGCCTGCATACCAAACGTCAAGGTAAAACCAAAAATGCAGGTCTGTAACAGGGGATTTATCCCTGTTCAGAAAACTTGCCTCTAATCCAGCAGTGCGCTGGTTAATTGACCAGCACCTGGCTGATTGGAGGTTTGTTAGAGAAAAGGCTCCTCCTGAGACAGGAAGGGGAGACTCCTGAGCACACATGTGAGCGGAACAAGGAGAAAGACAGAGGAGAGGTTCCTGAGTCTCACAGATGAAACTGGCAGAGGGAACACAGACGTCTTGAGCCTGCCAAAAGAGACTGCACGCTGCCAGCAAGATACAGGGGAAAGTATTTCTAAACCTGGATCCTGACATTGCCTTATCGCACAAAGGTGTGGACACCAGGAGAACAAAGAATCCTTCCCCTACAAGAGACAGATAAGACTTTTCTTATAAGACTGTTATCTATGTCTTTATAGACTAGATATATATATATATATATATATATATATATAAATATAAATGTCCCTATGATTTGGGCCGGTGAATCGTAGCCACACAGTTAAAGAGAGCTGGACTACAAGTGTACAGTATATATACTCCAAAGTGGAGCGGATTTTGTTTGCTGATTTACATGTTTGCTGTGTTTAAAGTGACAGGCGCAATAAAGCCTTATTTTAATTTCACCTTAAAACAGTCTCCATTCCGTACCTCTGAACACGTCTCTTACATATGGTGTCAGAAGTTGGGATGAGAGGTGGCTCTTGAAGTTAAAAGGGGCCCCGGAGATTGCCTGTGAAATTGTTTTTGTGCTTTTTGCCTACAAACAGCCTGAGCAACATAAACAAAGATTCACCTGCAGCAGAGATCAGAATTAAAGGGATACACATCCAGGCAGGAAATCTACCCTGCACTGAACAAAGCCACTGAACCACGAATGGACTGTTTTCCCCGATTCCAAGAGGAGAGAGAGACTGTGCTGAAGCAGGTAAACCTTACTTGCCTATCACAATGTGTAATATGGTTGTTTGCCTTCCAGCTGTAGTCGGGAAGTGAGTTAGCGCTCCAATGATAGGAGCTAGGCTTTGTTTATCATTTTCTTTAAAAAAAATGTTTTGCTGAAGCAGGGGAATTTTCAGCAAGCAAGTGCTGTATGTAAAATTGCCCTGACGGGTAAAAAGGGATTGCTGAACTGTGTAAAGGGTAACCCAAAGCCAATTGCTGAGTGTTAAGTCGCCCTGCCCGGAGTGAAAGAAAGTGAAAAAAAGAGAATATTTTTTTCTGCAAGTAAAGTCTGTATGTATCTTGGGAATACAACATGCACCCAAAGTGTGAAGAGTGAATGCCATATTACCCAGTGATGAGACTGAAAATTACTGAACTCAAGCAGAAAACCAAATTCTGTTGCTGAAGCGGAGGGATTGCATATAGCAAGTAAATTGTGTAAAGCAAATGCCTTTGCTGAAGCAAGGAAATGGGCAGCTATCAAGCATTGTATTTAAAGAAATAGAGCCCCAATAGGTCAAGAATACACCTGTGGAAAAAAAACCCTGGGAATTTAAAATGGCCGCCCAGCTGAAGTCAAATACAGACTCTGCAAAAATAGGGAAGAAAATTTGTTCCTGGTGTAAAGAACCCCACCACACGGAGCAGTGTCCCTTCAGGCCTTATTCAGACGATGAGAGTGAATGCATGCACAGTACTGCTAATATTGTAAAACTTACCCAAGGAAAGAAAAAGTATACAGAGGCCTGTGAGAGCTACGACCTCTACAAGCAAAATATGCCCAACTCTAGGACTACCACCATTTGGGGTTCTAGCAAATACAGTGGCAACAGCTGCAATATCGCCTCCTGAGGTCAGGAAGAAAAATACACCTGATAGCCCCAAAATGGAGGACAAGATGCAGCATTCCTGTAATGAACCCTACCCCACGGAAGAGTGGCCCTTCCAGTCCGATAAGGAGGAAGACATCTCTTACGGGGAACCCGAACCGAGTCACACCCACAAAACACCCCAAGAATGGTGGGGGTGCCTGAACTCGGTACGAACCGAAAAGACCGCTCTCTATGATGACGAATATGATCGGCAGGAGAAAGAGCGGGAGCAGCAGATCACCAAATATTTCTGTCAGCTAACGCAACTGCAAGAAAAGTCTAGCGTATACAATGAAGCTGCTGAAGTATCAAATAAAGAAGGAGACCCCAAAGTCATCCAAAACAAAAAGGCAGAAAAAGAAAAGCGGTTCTTCACTTACCGTGGAAGGAACAGACACATCTGCAGATCCCACAGAGGAAAAGGGGGTCCGAGATGCCCTGCAGCCTAGAGAAAATGGAGAAGTCGTCCCGCGGATGACCGAATATCCAGAGGGCCCAAGGCAGAAGTCGTGTACCCCAAAGAAGCGTCTGCCCGGTGCTAATAGTGAGAAACCCTCAACCAACCATATCATGGAAGCGGAGCCGGAACCGGTAAGTGACGATCCCTTGACCAGCCCTGGGGATGCCCTGAAGGTTGCCAGGCGTGACTGTGATCTGCTCCGGGAACAATTGAAACTAAAGAAAGATGATTACGCAGAGCTACTGAAAGAATGTGCTTACGATGTACTCCTTGGCCAGGAAAGAATTGGACGATCTCAAGACTGAGCTAGATGCTGCAAACACTAATAATGCCACCATGGTGGAAAAGCAGAGCCAATCTGATAAAATGATGGCTAAGCTGAAGCAGAAGTATGAGGAGGCACTGAAGGAGATTACAGTCTTTCAGCAAGAGATGCACACTCTTCGCATAGAGCTGAATGTCTCACAACAGGTGGTCAAAGTGTCCGGACAGAGGTGGACGTATCTCAGAAGAAGGTTCATACACTCCGCAGAGCACTGAATGCCTCACATCATGAGATCAACAGCTGCAGCACAGAACTGGAAGTCTCCAGAAAGAAACTTCACAGTCTCACTGAGGAGCTGGACATTTCAAAGAAAACTATCCTCCATCTTAACTTAGATCTCAAAGTCTCTCAGAAGGAGCTTTAGACCCTAAACCTGGAGATGGAAGTCTCACGTCAGGAGACAGCCCACCTCCAAGCAGATGTGCAAAAATGGAAGGTGGACTGCAAGGAGACCCTGAATAGTACAGAGACTGAAAAAAAGAGAAAATTTAAGATTAAAAAAAGAACATTCGGAGTTGACAGACCACGTCAATGGAAAGAATGAAAAGCGGCACGAGCTTGAAAAATTAAAGAAACGGTTGGAAGATGAAAAGTTTGAAGCAGAGCACCGACTGCAGAACCAACTGCAAGGTCTGCGTACATACCTCCAGAATGTCGAGGAGAAGCAGCGAACTCTGCAGGAAGAAAATCTGCAGGCTGCTAAGGAAATACAAGTGCTGCAGGAACGTCTGATTACCCAGTGTGTCCTCGCAAAGCAGCAGGATAAACTGAAGGCTACCCTGACCATCACCAAAGCATCGCTGGAGGCTAAACTTAGAGGCCAGGTGACTCGGTACAAGAGGGAGCAAAAAAGGTCCAGAAACTGAGACGAGTATCGGCGGCCCAAGCGTAGAAGTTCACAGTGCTCCACAAAATAATGAATGATAGGTGGAAGCAAGCTCAGAGAAAGCACAGGGAAGAAATAAAGACCCTGAAAGGAGAATGGCAGGATACACTCAAGAAACAGAGTTAGACTCTGCAGACCAGTAACTTACAGATGCCTCCAATACGGAAAAAGGTATTGGCTCTGCCCAAGCATCGGTATCCCACAGTAACTAATGCCCATGAGGACAAGGGTACAGTGAGAGCTGGGGACATCACTCACCTTCAAAACAAGATTACGAAGTTTGAGCCACCTAAGAAAGCACTAGCCAAACCTACAGCCGCCCAACAGGGTAGAGGTAGGAGTGCAGAATCAAAGCCAGAAGAATCCTTAGCTGAGGAAGCTGAAAAGATAGGACGTTCTCTGGAAATGGAGCTGGAATCGCAACTCAATCCCAAAGAAGCTGAACTAGCAACTACATTGAATGGGAAAAGTGCAGGAAGACAGCTTCAAGATCTGAGGGCTCGAGGGGCTGTTCTTGGGCGCTCTTGTGATACCATGAAGTGGACATTTGGTGCAAAAGTGGAGTACATGGGAAAGATGGCGAAAGAAAGCAATATGCATATACGCTCTGCGACTGTCGCCATACAGTCTGCCCACAAAAAGAGGAGCGCCCGACAAAGGGAAAGCTCATGACCACGTGGTCAGTAGAAAGACTTTACTTGGAAAAAGTTCTCCTTGAGCGACTGAGGACTGCTGATCTCAAGCACCTTCTAGAGGAGACACAACTAAACTGGAGGAAGGGCTCCAATCCCAGCAGGACTGAGGGTTCTCCTCCATCCACTCTCATTCAAGTCACTGAAATATCTCGAATGACAGTGGAAGGATGGGCTTTGGCCGTTGCAAGCCCGATCTTCCCACAAACAGGGGAGGTATGTAACAGGGGATTTATCCCTGTTCAGAAAACTTGCCTCTAATCCAGCAGTGTGCTGGTTAATTGACCAGCACCTGGCTGATTGGAGGTTTGTTAGAGAAAAGGCTCCACCTGAGACAGGAAGGGAAGACTCCTGAGCACACATGTGAGCTGAACAAGGAGACAGACAGAGGAGAAGTTCCTGAGTTTCGCAGATGATACTGGCAGAGGGAACACAGACATCTTGAGCCTGCCAAAAGAGACTGCATGCTGCCAGCAAGACACAGGGGAAAGTACTTCTAAACCTGGATCCTGACATTGCCTTATCGCACAAAGGTGTGGACACCAGGAGAACAAAGAAGCCTTCCCCTACAAGAGACAGATAAGACTTTTCTTATAAGACTGTTATCTATGTCTTTATATATTTATCTATGTCTTTACCGTCTCCATTGCGTACCTCTGAACACGTCTCTTACAAGGTCCTAACACTAAAACTGTGAACCCTTCCTTTTACCTCTGTATGAGGGGAAGCAACTGCAGTGAGTCTTGTCCATTCAGCAAAATGCCAGAACCTCCCAAGTTAAAAAGGTGTGGAGGGGTGAGCTCTGGGAGGAGGGGCCACCTACCTCCATTTAACTGTTACCAGTCAGAAATTGATTAACACACACACATTCCCAGCAAGCTCAAACTCCTACATCCACCACATCATATATATATATACAGTATATAGTGGATGAAGCTGTTTCAAAAGTGATTAATAAAGATGCTGTATGTAGGAATAAAGTTCCTGGTGCCCATCATTGTATTACCAAAGCTGAGCCTACATGAGCCTACACGAATCCAGTACCCTGACAAGTTAACCAATACTGAGTAAGCCAATCAAAGAGACATTTGATATAAACTTAGGAGGGCTACATATATACTGTGGCAGTACTCAGTCTCTCATACCTTTTCAGGGTACTTGGCAGGCTGGACATGAATAAGCAGATAGGAAAAGGGTGGGTGCCAGGAACATTTGCAAAACAAAAATGACACGGCAGAAAAAAAAGGATTTGTTTTAATAGATAATTAATTTTTTGACAGCGGATAAGCAAGATAAGTTGGGGCCGTGTCTGCCATGATGCAGCTGCGTGGGGACAACGCTTCTGAATAAGACCACCTGCAGCGTTAATCCTTTGTTGCTGCAACGAGACCACGCATGGTAGCTGCATTGAAGACTGTTAGCTTTGCTTTAAAATATAAAAAACAAATTTCTGAGAACTTGAATCCATGTGTCCTTAACAAACAATCGGCCCCTGCACTCAAGCAGTGGCCTCATGGCAGTTGCGAGCCACCCCCATCCCATTCTCCTGGCTGCAGGCTTACCTGCATACGCATTCTCCTCACTCTGCTCCACTCCTCCCCGCTGGTGGCTATGGAATTAAACCCGGGGGTGGAGCTGATGGCGCAGGGGAAGAGATATAATGCCAGGGCAGCAGGCCTCTTCCCACGTGGCATGCCGGAGCAGAAGGATATCGGGATCCTCCAGTGGGCAGACTCGGTCTTCTCCAATGGAGCTCCTGGCCATACTGCAACAAGCGAGGGAGGAAGGACCTGGCTGACTGTGGGAAGCATTGTGTGGTCAACCAGCTCCACAAGGAGAGTTTCAGGTGGTGTCTGGGAGCAGGATAGCTGCTTCTTGGTGGAGTAATAGAAGAAGGGTTACTTCCAGGAGAGCTGGGGGAGGATCCCTTAGTTTAGAGGGGTCTACTCCTAATAGACCTGCTGCAGAAAAGCATCACTGCAAGTCTGCTGGGGTTAGCAGTGAGCCTATAGACAATATTACCCCGGCTAAGTTGGGGGGTCCCCCCAAGGCAACTAAGCAAGGAAGAGGAACACGGTGAGAAGAAAGCCCCTGGACGAGATTAGCTCAGTTATACCTTTTTCCCCACACCCTGGCTAGGGAGAAAGGGGGCAGGCTTGGACAGGGTTTAAAATTTAATGAGGAGCTGGATGAATTCAGAAAGAATGGTTCTCAAAATCTGGTATTCCTTCAGAATGTGCCAATGTCTTTTAATTATTTTATTTATTTTAGAGGCCCTATCACTATACGTGGTAATGAATCTGATATTGTTGTTAGTCCCGGCCTTACTCTTCTCTTTCTTCAGCAGTGTCCCTGTACCACTAATCAATGTTTTCCGATCCAGGTTCATAGCTCTCTTGAATGATTCGGACAGTCGTGTAGTGTCATAGTTCTTAGCAATGATGCATTTTTCCAAAACATTAGCCTCTTAGATAAAATCCTGTTGCCTAAATCAGTTTTTCTTCAGCCTCTGGAATTACGAAAAGGGTTATTATTTATCCCCTTTGGATGATGACTACTTCTGGCATCTAATACCCATTACAGTCCACAATCTTTCTCTAAAGCCTTAAAATTAGCCCGATTACACTTCTTAGCAGACGATTTTTCTGGGATTCGTGTGTCGCCGCAATAAGGCACCTCGTAGTTCCAATAAATTACTTCAATTTACAATACAAGTATAATTGTATAGCCTTGTCTTCAGTCGCTATCCTTCTTTTGGGCCCTAACAGTATAAGTCCAGCTAGGGACAGGCACTGGAAGGGTTAATTCCCTCATGAAAGCCTAGCTTGTATTTGCAGCCTGGATACACTTACTGTATCCAGGGGCGGGCCTAGCAACAACCTGAGAGTGTCAGCCTGAGAGAGGATACTGGCTGGGTCACATGAAGTTAATGTGATGCGTGTCAGTATCAAAACTGTTATGGGGCAGGGTTACAAGCCCATCCCCCAGGATATATACTGGCAATCTCCCTGAAGTCAGGGTGAGTCTCTTCCCTCCCCCTGTGGAGTGGGTAACCACCAGGGGATACATGAGGAGCGCAGGAGGGACCTACATGAGCCTCAAGCCCTAGAGGTTTCCCTTCAGAGATAGGACTGGCTGTCTGTGAACCTGTCGGTGTAAGAATAAAGACAAGTTTGGATTTTACTTTGGCTGCTTTATTGTCATCATGGAAAGTGTCAGCATGGACCATCCTCATCACTCCAGGATCCTCGCTGGCTGGAGGCGCTGTTCACCAGAGATGAAGCACCCTGAAAACCTGTCCTGATATCTCAGCACACCACCGCGGAGCAACTCAGAGCCTCCTGTCCTACCAACAGGTATGCACCGCACCAGAAAGAGACAGGTAGCGACCCAAATATCACATATGGTGGGGGAACAGATGCTACAATTGTATAGCAACATTACTACTGTTCCTACTAATAAACCTATGATTGGATGTATCATCAAATTTAACACACTAGTGGCTTTTGGAATATATCCAAAAAGGCTTTTGAACTAAGACAAATGTGCATCCTTATGTAATTCGGAGATCATATCAATTATTTTCTCCCTCTCATGCATAACTTTGCTTTTAATGATATTGTTTTGATTTCGCAAAGCCCTTACAACCTTAACATAACATTACAATTAGTTAACCATTGTCTCAGTTGTTCTGTCTTCCCTAACTGCAGCATGGATAGATCAAGATCCAGAATGAATCGAGACCATGGTATATCAAAGAATCCATTATGAATCAAGGGCATCGTGAAATTAATTAAATACAGGGATACAGTAATGGCAAAGTGATTTGCGAACGTATTCCTTTCGGGCTACAGATAAACACAGTGACAAGCAATGCATTTTTTGGCAAATGCTTGCTTTTATTTAATTGCTAAGTACTGTATTTTGTGTTATGTTTTTTTTTTAGGTTGTAAACCCAAGTGATTTGAATCGGCGCTAGAAACACCCACAAAAGTGAAAAAAGTGTAATTAAATAAACACTGTGAAATAGGGTGTACCCGAAAAAAAAACGTCTCAACCTTCCGAGGAATATGTATAGATTCCCTACAAACAAATCTTGGTCCGGGGTGGGGAGGGAGCGATGATTTCGGGAACACACCAAAAAATAAAGGACATAAAAATAATAGTGCAGTATGCAGTATGCTAACACATTTGAAATATAATGAAATCTTGGCTCTGTAGAAATTCCTACTTACGACAAGTGGAATAAAAAAAGGCAATGGTCTGACTGTCAGTGAATGTAGAACCGGATCTCCAGCAGGGAAAGAGGCTCAAAGCGAGGGATTTTTCAAATAGGAGATGATGCAGGTGATGTAAACCCAGATCAGATTCAAAATGTGGTGTTCATGTAAGATAAAAGCGGACCATAGTGTAGATCAAAGATGCAACATTTATCACATAAAGGCAAAGTAAGAAACATACTTACAATAAGTACATCACATATGTACACATAAAGGTATCTTGAGACAGTAGAGTGCCGGTCCCGTATGGAAAAGCTTGCTATTTCGTCCTTCTATGGCTCCCGCCTTGCCGCCGATGGATTGAGTCTGACGTCACGTCCGGTATGTGAGTGACGACGTCCGTTCGGGAGTAAGAGGGACGAGTAGCAGGGGATCAACAGCAACTCAAGCGTCTTCACTTCAGGGGCAGCTGCAGCAGACTGACAAGTGGCTCTATGCGTTTCGCTGTACTTGGACAGCTTCCTCAGGAGAAAGATAACACCCCTAGTGGGTGGACACCAATATATAGTGTAACTAATTGTAACCAATTACAAATCACATAAATAATCACATATAAAATATTACACACAGGTTCGCCTAAAACAGGTACATAACTCTGTGGTCAAAAAAACGACGCAATAATAAATTTAATTTAATAAGCTTGACTAACATAAAATATTAAGCTTGAGCAACATAAATTGTTGCATGATTAATGACAAATATTAAAAAGGCAATTATTGAAAAGCTCATAACAAACTCATAAAAAACGAGAGAGGGAAGAAGAAATGGGGGGAGAGAAAGAAAAAATCAGTGATGAGCAATAAGTAAATATTAATATCCATTATAGAAACTTTAAAAAAACATCTTTAAAAAAGGCAAGTGCAGAAGGTAATATCATATCCGTAAATTGAACAGCACATCAGGTCTATGGGATCCGAGTAAACAGAGAAATTAAACAAGGAATGGGGCTATTTCGAAATCTGCATTGAGTCCATTTGGTATAAGTGTGTTCAATTTGTGGATCCAATACATTTCTTGTCTGCTCAGATCCATATCCCTGCTGCGGCCTCTCCAGTGCTGTAAAACATTCTCAATAGCAATACATTTTTGATCTTTTGCGTTTGAGTTATGGTATTTTGCAAAATGTTTTGATACACTATGTGTGAGGATGCCGAGTCTAATATTGCTAAGGTGTTCTACAATACGTGTTCGAATAGCTCTTGTAGTTTTCCCCACGTATTGTAGCCCACATGGGCATTGCAAAACATATATAACATATTCAGTATAGCAGTTTATGTATTGTTTAATCTTAAAAATTTCTTTACTGTTATTGCATATGAAACTTTTTTTATCTGATTGTTTATGTTCACATGCCTTACACGATGAACAGCCATAAAAACATTCTATATTTTTAAACCATCCCTTATTTTTTGTCTCTAATTTTTTAAGGGCGCTCGGAGCCACAATATTTTTTATATTTTGTGCTTTTTTTTAAATTATTTTAGGGTGTTCAGGAAGTACGTTATTTAAAATTGGATCGGTTTTTAAAACATGCCAATGTTTTCTTATAATTTTGCTAATATTGTTTGCTTCTTTGTTGTATGTAGTTAAAAATGCTGTATCATAATTATTGGTGGCATTTTTTAATCCACTTTTAGGTTCTAATAGTTATTTTCTTTGTAACATTTTAGCTTTTTTAAACGCTATATCTAGTGTATCTCTTTTGTACTTTTTTTGTATAAAGCGTGATTCCAGTATTTTGCATTGTTCATTAAAAACAGTGACGTCTGTACAGTTCCTGCGCATTCTTCTGTACTGATTGTAAGGTACATTATTCATCCATAAATGGTGATGACAACTGGAGCGCAGAATATAATTGTTACTGTTAACATTTTTAAAATGAGATTTAGTTTTCAAGGCGCCTTCCTCTATATATATATATGACTAGGTCTAGATAGTCAATAGAAGTCTTACTTTGCCTTTATATGATAAATTTTGCATCTTTGATCTACCCTATGGTCCGCTTTTATCTTACATGAACACCACATTTTGAATCTGATTTGGGTTTACATCACCTGCATCATCTCCTACACAAAAAACAAAGAACATATATTACAAAACAATAATTTCCTAGGCGCACTGACAGATAGTTAAACCTGGCAAGAAGATTGCAGTCCCATGAATCAGACGATGATAAAGGTGAGATCCACAGTCCACAGTATTCGGTTCCTTTAAATTGGAGGCTGATCTGGGGATAGAAACAAGACAGCCATTGCGCAGTCACGAAACGCGCGTAGGGTGGAGCCTCCAGGACGTGCTGCAACGTGCATACTCACTGAGAGGAGAAGAGGTCGATTAGCTGGGAACGTCATCAGAGGAGGGACTAGGCGCTCCGAGTCGCGGCCACGAAGCGGGGACCCACGCCGGTTCCAGCCTCCTCCTGCATCCCCTCGGCACCCTCCCATGTGAGCGGACGGCACGTTGTAGGCCACGCATAGGGCATAACGGCATGTGAGTGCATGTTTTTAACCCTCTTGTTTTAGCAATAAATGTTTTGGTATCACACTATTGGTGCCCATCTTTCTTTCCACACGGTTTGTGGTGTTGCTGACGCTTGGAGTGAGACTTTCGTCACCAGCTGCAAGTATCCAGTCAGGAGCCAACCGTGAGGGAATTAAAGAAACCTTTTGAGGCCCATTTGTATCTACTTTTAAGTAAGTAGCTAGCAACGGTGGGGGTGTACAGAACTGACCATTGGGTACTGCGCAATGGCTGTCTTCTTTCTATCCCCAGATCAGCCTAAAATTTAAAGGAACCGAATACTGTGGACTGTGGATCTCACCTTTATCATCGTCTGATTCATGGGACTGCAATCTTCTTGCCAGGTTTAACTATCTGTCAGTGCACCTAGGAAATTATTGTTTTGTAATATATGTTCTTTGTTTTTTGTGTATGCTTTGTATACATGCCTTGTGGATAGGCCTGTTTTATTCCTGTGGCAGCCATTCCCCATTCTGCCAAGTCAGTTTGTGAGGGATCACATATACAGTTTCCCATAAAGGGGATTCTCTTTTTGTTATTTAGAGCACTTATTCATTTAAATTAGTGTATAAGGTTAGGTTTAATAGGTTTGAGCGCTGAATATATGTTTTTAGTTTAATTTTTTCACCACACGTTGCATCATCTCCTATTTGAAAAATCCCTCGCCTCTTTCCCCGCTGGAGATCCTGTTCTACATTCACTGACATAGTCAGACCATTGCCTTTTTTTATTCCACTTGTCGTAAGTAGGAATTTCTACAGAGCCAAGATTTCATTATATTTAAAATGTGTTAGCATACTGCACTATTATTTTTATGTCCTTTATTTTTTGGTGTGTTCCCGAAATCATCGCTCCCTCCCCACCCCGGATCAAGATTTTTTTTAGGTTGCCCATTCATTGTCATTGTGGTAATCCATACCCATATATTATGGGCATGGTTTAACACAGTCACAATCAATGGCTTTATTGTTAAATGCTTGTTATAATTAAATGCCATGTGTTTTATTTTGTGCCTGTTTTTTTTAGCTTGCCCAATCATTGCCATTGTGGCAAACCATGCACATTATATGGGCATCGTGTACCAGTGTGCCAATCAATTGGTTTATTGGCATTTGTTTTATTTTGATTGAAATGTAATGTATTTTATTTGGTGCTTGGTTTTTTAATTTGTAGATTGCCCATTCATTGCTATAATGGGAAACCATGGCCATATTATGGCCATGGTTTAACACTGTTCCAATCAATGGGTAGTGGGGGGGGGGTTAGGCATTGTGGGTGGGTAGCGGGGAGGTGAGTTAACCCCTTAATTACTATAGTGGTTACTAACCGCTAAGGTGATTAAGGGGTTAGTGGTCATTAGTTTGTTTTTTGATTGTACTGTTACTGCCATTGGAGGACATGATGAGGACGGCCTTCCTCCTGGCAGGGGTAAGTAGAACTTTTATTTACTTTATGCTGGCTAATGTTTTATTTATAAAGATCTGGATAATAGTTATTTTGTGCATTATTGTACTGTATGTGTTGGGGGTGGAGGTTCATTGTGCTCCACACACAGGTGTTTGTCTTGTAATTTAGTTAACCAGTGAGCATACTTATGATTTGATACTCCCTTCACCTGTCCTGAATGTAACATTTGAAGGGGTGGAGTTTGCACAATGATTAATTGAACCCATCAGTTATCAGATATCAGTTTTTTTGTATCTATCAAAGAGTTTTAGGAAAACTCTTGAAGAGGAAGCACCAAACACATATGGACTTTGTTTATTGACAATATTATAGGAGGACAACATTGTGTTAATTCCTGACCCAGTCCTCCAAGCCAGTGCGCATAGTAAGTTCTTTTACATATCATTGAACCCAACTATATGTTCTGTGGTTGTTACTGCCAAATGTAGTGCAATAAGCTGTTTAATACATTCGAACATTTCTTTTTTTATGGGTGTTAAAACTCATGAAAAATACCCCAAAGTTCTAGAGCCATTGCTTCCTTTTTGTAGAAGTGCAGCATGGATAGCAGTATCTGAGGCATGCACCTGTGCAAAACAAAAAGAATATATTCGGCGCCTAATATTAAAGTCTTGGTACAGTATAGCTAGTACCATACAGATGTAATATACAACCGTTAGATGTTTGCAGAAGACTAATGTCCTGGTTGCTCCAAGCGTTATTCAATGCAGATGGAATCCCAGTGCATGTAATGAAAGAAAAAGAAAAAAAAAAACTAAACGTAGCATAATACTGTTTGGTGTTTGTAACAGCACAAGATATAGTGCTGGAAGATAGCCTCAGAGGTACCTCTGGGATTCCATCTGCATTGTATTCCATTTGGAGCAACCAGGACATTAGTCTTCTACTAACATCTAACGGTTGTATATTACATCTGTATGGTACTAGCTGTATCGTAGAGACTTTAACATCAGGCGCCGAATATATTCTTTTTGTTTTGTTGTTGAGCAAAATGTTCTACAACCATGTAGTATTTTCTCTCTATACCCCTCTATCACTCCGTGAAGGTAAGGACATCCGTAATTTGCCAAGGAGATTTTAGCGACAAATGACCGAGTGGTAGGAGGAACATACCTCTATGCTGAATCATTACCAGTCCCTCTCACATCTCCAACATTGGAACTGGAGCCATATGTACCATAACCTTCTACCGTGGCCACTAAAGCATGTTTGGCCGGGCCATAACGACATTTGAATTGAGGGGGGTTGTTTGGCGTACCCCTCTATTCTGCGGAGAATGAAACCCATACTCGTTCCATTGACTGGATGCAGAGGAGTTGTTATCCGTAGGCTCACCTCCTTGTTCTAAGTCCTGCATCCTTTATCTGCAATCCCTTTTCACATGAACAGCCTTGTCACGTTGGCCTCCTCTGCCACGTCCCCTTCCCCTATAGCCTTTGTAATCCGAATTCCATTGAGCCGTTTCCCCATAGGCAAACAACTGTACTGCATGTCCTTTTTTAGCTAATCCTGCAGTCACTAAAATGTTGGCAGCTATAATAATAATAATAATGCCATATCTGGTGCTCCCACAGCCACAACCCTTCTTTCCAGATGCAGCAATCCAGAAAACCTTGTGTCTTGATTGTAGTTCCTCTCCAGGCGACGAAGTCTGAGTCCGTTTGGGAAAGTCTCTATAATCACTGATTCTTCTTCTTGCTTCAGGTTCTTGGATCGAGACCACATACTTACAGTATAACTTTGTTGAGAAAGGAGATTTGATCCCTCGTCATAAGTACTGTGTGTCTCGGAGTCCATGCTGGCTCGCGATTGAAAATAAATGTCCCAAAAGTGTGAAAATACAAATTCTTTGTATGTACTTCCCAATGAATTGGTCCGACACAGGTTTCTTGCAGTTCCAAATTATTTATTCTTCTACAGGCCTCAAAATATAAGCTTTGAGGAACATGCAGGTAAAGACAGGTTAAAAATGCCGGACAGACTTAATAATAATTGTTTGTTCTTGTACTATGTGTTTCTTTTCTGCGAAACCTATTCCCAAAAAAACATCATATAATT